>NC_072433.2:74365378-74668409 GCF_028878055.3 Symphalangus syndactylus
GCTTCCGCCGCTTTATGTATTAAGGACACAGAAATCTTCACTAGTCTTGAATTTTTGCAATCTTGGCAAAAGAATTCCCAAAACTAGCAAGCCCAAAAGGATAATTAATCATATAATAACTTATTATCTCTTTCCTCAAACAGAGACCAAAGTAAAAAAATCTTACATCTTGTTTTTATACAACCTTACAAAAGTAGACTCTAAATGAGGAGGAAACTTTAAAGATTAACGATCTCTTTTTCTTGATAAGGATGCTGAAACCCAAAATGATAGGACGTTGTCATTCCTCACTGGTTTACAGCAGAAACAGCATTTGAACTCACATTCCTTAGTCCAAAGCCACTGTCTCATCCTGAGCACCTTCTTCGAGTGAGTCTTCTCACTCTCTCTCTCTCTAAATCTCTCTCTTTCTCTCTCATTCTCACTCGCTCTCTCTTGCTCTCTCTCTCCCGCCTTCACAGACTCTTCGGGATGGGGGGCTTCCTTAGTTTGTCCTTCTTTAAAAACATTAAAGTTATAACTTCCTGACTTGGACAATTCCTGACTTGCCAATACCTCGAGAGTTCCTCAAGTTAGTTTATAAAAAAGCAAAAAGCTAGTCTGATTCCAAATGATTTCTATAATTATTTTCTTAGAAGAAATACTTTTTAAAACCATGGTGATACTGTAGAGTATACTACCCTGTTGTCTGTTAACCTAGATAAAACTAATATAATAAAAAAGTGATCACACAGCAGCAAAATCTATATTAGGATCTTGATTTAAATGTGTTAATATTTCTAACAAGCATACAGAATAGCTCAACTGTTGTTAAACTGTCTTTATTAAATAATCTGTCAAAGGACACTTCCATCTTCATAATTAGAGTACATGGTTAAAAAAAAGAAAAACATCATGTATTATGCAGACAAATTTCCACTCTTTCACCTGCTATGGCAAACATAGTCTCACAAAGGGAAAAGACCCAAGTATTGATTCCTGTAGAAAATTTACTTCATACTGTTATTTCTCAGTCTCTGCTGAAAGGGGCTTAAAATTTATTTCCCGTCTCATAAATTCAGTGGTTTTTAGCTATGGCCTGTTTTTTTTTTTTTTTTTGTAATTTTTTCATTATGTATATTTTAATCAAGCAATAAAAACAGTGGCTAACATTATTGAACATTTATAGAGATCATTTTGTTTAACTCTCATTAGCACCCAGGAGGTAGGTATAATTGTCATCCACATTTTAGAGATAAGAAACTGATATTTGAAGAGTTTAACTAACTCACCCTTTAGTTTTACTGGTATAAATAACAGAGCTGGCATCTGACTCCAAAGCTTGTACTATAATTACCCAGCATTAGGTCACTTTTTAATTAACCAGTGTAAAACATTTTACCTATTTTCATCCATCTACACGTGTAAGTGGTAGATGTTTATCCATAAAATTTTATGTTTGAAGAAGATTCTCATATCTGCAAGGGTTAATAACAACACAAACTATAGATAAAGAGTAGCTTCAGAATAATTCACTTTGACTTTCAGCAAGCCAGGTGCTCAGAAGTAAAGGATTCAACTGGTTGATCCCTAGGAATAGCTCCAAGCCAGAAATTCTATCATTCTATAATTTAGATTTCTCAGAATGGATTCTGCAGAATTGTGGTCTTAAGAAATGCTTCACAGAAGTTTGAGGAACACCATAAACTAAAAGAGCCACCATACACAAAAGTGAATATCCTCTTTTGGAGATTCATAATTACATTCACATAGTGTAAGCTCTGAGAAGTCCTCCAGAGCACTGGATCACACAAAATGAAGTAGGTCCCCTTATTATAAGACTTAGCAACAAAACCTTTTTCATTTTGCATAGCCTGGGGTACCCTGAAAATATCTGGGCGTCGAACTCCTGTGCTACATAAATATTTTAAATATTTCATGGAACTGGTTCCACAGAAAAGACTTAGGCTAGAACTCAAATTGGGCAGTTAAAACATTTTTGTATTATGTGGCAGGCTATGAAAACTGAACTTTTGAGATTCTTCCTAAAACTGTCACTCTGTATGAAAGTATGGGTTTTCATAAAGGTTTTTAGTCAAAAGCCATATTATCTAAGCACTGTACAGACCTGCTAAGTATTTTTGTCTCTCTTTCAGCATGGAATAAAATTTTTATTACACTATACCACTCTAAATGTTATGTTCTTCTATTCTTCAAAATTCCTTCTAGACTAAAGGTTCTCAAACTTTACCATCCTCAGAACCACCTGGAGTACTTGTTTAAACAAGAGTTGCTGAACCCCTCTCCCACAGTTTCTCATTCAATAGATCTGGAAAGAGGCCTGGGAATTGACATTATTCACAGTTCCCAGGGAATGCGAATGCTGCTGCTCAGGGATCATACCACTCTTGTGTAGATGTAGACCTCTTGTGTTAGACGTAGACCATGAAGTGGACATGGAAGGCACCTGGTTCATCACTGCTTCCATCATCAAGGGCTGTTATCTTTTCTCTTGCTTTCTGTAAGCCTAGATCTTGGATATCCTGCCAAATATTTATGGTCTTTGTGCTTTACAATTTTAAATTGCAAACGTTTTTAAAACTTCAATCAGTGATGAAGAAAGGAGTTAAGAAAAAAGAGAGTGTCTGAGCTTTAAGAGAAGATATTCTGAAAATATTCAGCATTAATTTATGTGAGTTAATCTCTTATTTCTCATTCAATCATATAAATTAAATTTCAGTAGAATGAGTTTATTCTTCCCACCTTGGAAGAGTGATTAAGTAATCATTTGTAAATATAAGTGGACAAGTTTTATATCATTGACACTTCGACTGGGGATCCATTCACTGGAACCCAGAGATCTTCCAGACCTTTAATTTCTATAATAGAATATTTTATGATGCTAGAGAATCTATACTGGCTATGGCCTGTTTCTTTGAGGACTTCATACTACATTATTTCATTCAGAAAATTTTTCTTCCGTGTTTCCCCCCAAACCATATATGTATATGTATATGTATGGATTACATAAATATATAAATATGTATTTGATTTATACACACATGGAGAAAAAGAAACAGACTCCTCTTCTACTAAAGGAATAAAATAAAATGTCATCCGTTATCATCATCATTATTATTATTATTATTATTTGAGACAGAGTCTTGTTCTGTCATCCAGGGTGTAGTGCAGTGGTGTGATCTTGGTTCACTGCGACCTCTGCTTCCCGGATTCAAGCAATTCTCCTGCCTCGGCCTCCCGAGTAGCTAGGATTACAGGCATGTACCACCAAGCCTGGCTAATTTTTGTAATTTTTTGTAGAGACAGGGTTTCGCCATGTTGGCCAGGCTAGTCTTAAATTCCTGGGCTCAAGTGATCTACCTGCCTCGGCCTGCCAAAGTGTTGGGATTACAGGCTTGAGCCACTGCGCCCAGCTAAAATGTCATCAATTATTAATACTATATTAAAGGAATTTGATGTTAGTAGCTTTCAAATTACTCCCTAAATGATATGGAATTCTGCTCCAAGTTGATCAACTTGACTGATTCTTAGACATTTTTAGGGATATACACTTAGGTTTTGGGGGGTTTTAAAATTTTAATTGTTATTTATATACTTATTTTTTCATTTACTCCTGAGTGTCGAGAAAAAGATATATACTTATGTTCCATGCACACCCTATGCAACCCTTATTTGTTATGGTTATCTAAGTGAAGGTTATGATGATAAAAATAAAACGCACAGTTATCTTTGGACAGCATACCTTATACATGTTGCCAAAAAAAAAGAAAAAGAAAAAAACTTGCATAAGCCTGAAACTTGGATTGCTTTGAAGGTGATCTGTTTTATGTATTTAGTAGTTCATATTAGATCAAAGTCATTAAAACAATATTCAGCATAAATAGTTTTTATCTGGGAAACTGGATAGTTTCACTTGAAAATTTTTTTGTTGACTTCTTGAATAATCATTTTCACTCAGCTTATAGCATAGATGGCCCAACTTTTAAATTCCCATCCCTAACTTTCCTGCTGTCAAGACTGCTATAGAGGTATACTAATGCTATCTTTGACAGTCTAGTTCAGTGTTTCCATGACCAGATTCCTATCAGATGTACCAGGGACACTTGGAGACTTCAACCTACACCTGCCAAATCAGACTATCTGGAGGTGAATCTGATGCATACCTAGGTCTGAGTATCTCTGATTTAGAACAGACTGCTAAGGACTGAGGAGACTAAGAAAGATTTTGAGGCCGTGTTAACCTGAAATACTGTATGTGGAGTCCCAGAAATATCTGTGAATGGTTAGGCTTTGTGTCACCGCCCAGATCTCATCTTGAATTGTAATCCCCATAATCCCCACATGTCAAGGGAGAGACCAGGTGGAGGTACTTGAATCATAGGGACAGTTTCCCCCATTCTGTTCTCATTATAGTGAATGAGATCACATGAGATCTGATGATTTTATAAGGGGCTCTTCCCGCTTTGCTCGGCACTTCTCCTTCCTGCCACTTTGTGAAGCTGTCCTGCTTTCCCTTTGCCTTCCACCAGGATTGTAAGTTTCCTGAGGTCTCCTCAGCCATGCTGAACTGGGAGTCAATTAAACCTCTTTCCTTTATAAATTACCCAGTCTCAGGAAGTTCTTTATAGTAGTATGAACGTGGACTAATATTTATATAATCTGCCAGTAAGGTAAGAGCAAGAAGTGTTCTAAAGTATGCCAATAAGACTAAAGATGGGCAAAAGATAATCGATATCATCTAATAATTAGTCAAAGTGTCACTGAAATATACCTGTTTTTCTTCAAAAGATCAAAAACTGTCATTTTCTGTTTTTCTTGACATATAATGCACTTAGAGAAAAGTAGCCTTAAGTATATTACTCTTTATATTGGCATAAAGTGTACAAACCTCTATAATCAGCCCCCAGAACAAAAAAAAACAGACAATCACCAGTCACCCTCATCATTCTCCTTTCCAGTCAGTATACCATCAGAGGAAATTACTATCCTGACTTTCAAAAGGGTAAATTAATTTCGCTGGTTTTCATACTTCATATATCAAGTACATTACAAAATATCCTGAGGGATCCACCCTTACGTGAAGTACAGATTTGAACTCTGCTTAAATCCAGTGGCTGAGTGGACAGTGACATTCAGGAACACACAATGTTCATCTTTTGCAGTAAGCTTATTTCCCTCAACATTATATTTGGGCAATTCATCTATATTGTTGCTAAAGATGTAGATAATTCATTCACATTCTTACTTAGTAAATCTTCAGTGTGTCTATTCACCAATTCTATTATTGAGTGAGATTTTGATCATTTACTGTTTTTGATTACTATGAATAGTATGCTGTGAACATTCTAGTATGTGTATTTTGGAAAACATATGTATACTTTTTTGAAATTTTTATTTTAGGTTCAGGAGTACATATGAAGGTTTGTTATATAGGTAAATTGCATGTCACCGGGGTTTGGTATACAGAATATTTTGTTGCCCAGGTAATAAGCATAGCACCTGATAGGTATTTTTTGATCCTCTCGCTCCTACCATCCTCTACCCTCAAGTAGGCCCAGTGTCTGCTGTTCTCTTCTTTGTGTCCATATGTGCTCAAAGTTTAGCTCCCGCTTATAAGTGAGAACATGTGGTTTTTAGTTTTCTGTTGCTGAGTTAGTTTGCTTGGGATAATGGCCTCTAGCTCCATCCATGTTGCTGCAGAGAACATGATCTCATTCTTTCTTCTGGCTTCACGGTGTATATGTACCACATTTTTTTATCCCATCTACCACTGATGGACATTTAGGTTGATTCCATGTCTTTGCTTTTGTGAAGAGTGTTGGTATAAACATATGCATGCATGTGTCTTTATGGCAGAACAATTTATATTCCTTTGGGCACATACCCAATAATGGGATTGCTAGGTCAACTGGTAGTCCATTCTGTTTTAAGTTCTTTGAGAAATCTCCAAACTGCTTTTCACCGTGGCTGAACTAATTTGCAATCCTACCAGCAATGTAGAAAAGGGAATGTATAAGCATTCCTTTTTCTACACAATCTCGCTATAACCTCTTACATTTTAACTTTGTAATAATAGCTATTCTTACTAACGTGAGATGGTATTTCATTGTGGTTTTGATTTGCATTTCTTTAATGATTAGTGGCATTAAGCATTTTTTCATGTTTCTTGGCCACATGTGTGTCTTCTTTTGAAAAGTTTCTGTTTATGTTTTGCCCACTTTTTAATGGAGTTGTTTTTTCTTATAAATTAAGTTCCTTATAGATTCTGGATATTAGACCTTTGTCAGATGCGTAGTTTAAAAATATTTTCTCCCATTCTGTGGCTTGTCTGTTTACTCTGTTGATAGTTTCTTTTGCTGTTTAGAAGCTCTTTAGTTAAATTAGGTTCCATTTGTCAATTTTTGGTTTCGTTGCAATTGCTTTTGGTGTCTTCATGAAAACTTTGTCAGTCCTACATCCATAATTGTATCTCCTAGGTTATCTTTCAGAGTTTTTTATAGTTTCAGGTTTCACATTTAAGTCTTTAATCCATGTTGAGTTGATTTTTGTATATGGTATAAGGAAGAGGTCCAATTTCAGTCTTTTGCATATTGCTAGCCAGTTATCCCAGCACCATATTGCTTGTTTTTGTCAACTTTGTTGAAGATCAGATGGTTGTAGGTGTGCAGCATTATTTCTGGGCTGTCTACTCTGTTCCAGTTGTCTATGTGTCTGTTTTTTGTACCAGCACCATGCTGTTTTGGTTACTGTAGCCCTGTAGGATAGTTTGAAGCTGGGTAATGTAATGCCTCCTGCTTTGTTTTTTTTGCTTAGGATTGCCTTGGCTATTCAGGCTCTTTTTTCGTTCCATGTGAATTTTTAAATAGTTTTTTCTAGCTCCATGAAGAAGAACATTGGTAGTTTGATAGGAATAGCATTGAATCTGTGCATTGCTTTGGGCAGTATGGCCATTTTAACAATATTGATTCTTCCTAACCATGAGCATGAGACGTTTTTATTTGTGTGTTCTTTGATTTATTTGAGCAGTGTTTTGTAATTCTTGTTGTAGAGGTCTTTTGTCTCCTTGGTTAGCTGTTTCCTAGGTATTCTATTCTTTTTGAAGCTGTCGTGAATGTGGTTGAGTTCTTGATTTGGCTCTCAGCTTGGATGTTATTATTGTCTAGGAATGCTACTGATTTTTGTACATTGACTTTGTATCCTGAAATTTTGCTGAAGTTGTTTATCAGGTCAAGGAGCTCTTGGGCAGATACTATGGGGTTTTCTAGGTATAGAATCATATCGTCTGCAAACAAGGATAGTTTGTCGTCTTCTCTTCCTATCTGGGTGCCTTTTATTTTTTTCTCCTGCCCGATTGCTCTGTCTATTCCAGTATTATGTTGAATAGGAGTAGTGAGAGAGGGCATCCTTGTCTTGTTCTGGCTTTAAGGAGAATGCTTCCAGCTTTTTGCCATTCAGTGTGATGTTGGATGTGGATTTGTCATAGATGGCTCTTATTGTTTTGAGGTATGTTCCTTCAATGCCTAGTTTGTTGAGGGCCTTTAACATGAAGGGATATCGAATTTTTACTGAAAGCCTTTTCTGCATCTATCAAGATGATCATGTGGTTTTTGTTTTTAGTTCTGTTTATGTGAAAAATCACATTTATTGATTTGCATCTGTTGAACCAATCTTGCATCCCAGGGATAAAGCCTAGTTGATTATGATGGATTAATTTTTTGATGAGCTGCTGGAATCAGTTTGTTAGTATTTTGTAGAGATTTTTGCATCTACATTCATCAAGGATATTGGCCTGAAGTTTTCTTTTGGTTGTTGTTGTGTCTCTGCCAGGCTTTGGTAACAGGATTATGCTGTCCTCACAGAATGACTTAGGCAGGAGTCCCCCTCCTCAATTTTTTGGAATAGTTTCAGAAGGAACAGTACCAGCTCTTCCTTATACATCTGGTAGTATTTGGCTGTGAATCAATCTGATCCTGGGCTTTTTCTGGTTGGTAGGCTTGTTACTGATTGAATTTTAGAACTCATTATTGATTTGTTCAGGGATTTAATCTCTTCCTGGTTCATTCTTGGGATGTTGTATGTATCCAAAAATTTATGTTTCTTCTAGCTGTTTTAGCTTGTGTGCATAGAGGTGTTCCTAATAGTCTCTAAGGGTTCTTTGTATTTCTGTAGGGTCAGTGGTAATGTCCTCTTTGTCATTTATGATTGTATTTATTTACATTTCTCTCTTCTTTCTTTATTAGTCTAGCTAGTAGTTTATCTTATTAATTATTTCCAAAAACCATTTCCTGGATTCATTGATCTTTTGTATGGTTTTTCATGTCTCAGTTTCCTTCAGTTCAGCTCTGATTTTGGTTATTTCTTGTCTTCTGCTAGCCTTGGGATTGGTTTGTTTTTGTTTCTCTAGTTCCTCTAATTATGATATTAAGTTGTTAATGTAATATCTTTTTAACTTTTTGATGTGGATGTGTAGTGCTATAAATTTCTCTTTTAATGCTGCTTTGGCTGTATCCCAGAGATTTTGGAATGTTGTATCTTTGTTCTCATTAGTTTCAAAGAATTTCTTGATTTCTGCCTTAATTTCATTATTTTCCCAGAAGTCATTCAGGAGCAGATTGTTCAATTTTTATCTAATTGTGTAGTTTTGAGTGAATTTCTTAGCACTGATTTCTGTTAGTTTTTATTAAAGAAACCTAGAAGTTAAATTACTTGTTACCAGAGTATTTGTTTATCACAGAGTTATTGGACTAATTTACAGTTCCATCAGCAGTGTATGAGAGACTTCCAGTTTCTCTGTGCCTTTACCAACATTTCCTTTTTTAATCATTTTAATGGGTGTGAAGTATTAATACCATATGCTGGATTTAATTCACCTTTCTTTTATAAATTATGAATTTAAGCATCTATTTATAGGTTTACCCAGCATAGGGATATCCTTATTCATGAAGTCTCTTCATATCTTGTCCATTTTTCAATTCAGTCATCTGTGTTTTTCTTATTGATTTATAGAGGTTCTTATATCTATTATTTTTATTGATATATAATATTGGTTCATTTTTATGCGCTACATGTGGTATTTTATTAAGTGCATAGAACATGTAATGATCAAATTAGAATATTTAGAGTATCCATCACCCCAAGTATTTACAATTTATATGTGTTGGGAATATTTAAAGTTTTCTCTTCTAGCTCTTTGAAATATACAATACATTGTTGTTAACTACAGTAACTCTACTCTCCTAAGATTGGAGTTTATTCCTTCTGTTTAACTCTACATTCATACCCATTAACCAACCTCTCTTCATCCATCCTACGCACAAACACACACAACCTGCCTAGCCTCTAGTCTATCAATCTACTCTCTAACTCCATGAGGTCAACTCCTTTAGCTTCCACATATGAGTAAGAACATGTACAATTTGTCTTTCTGTAACTGGCTTATATCACTTCACATAATGACCTCCAATTCCATCCAGGTTGCTACAAAAATGATTTCATTCTTTTATGATTGAATAGTATTCCATTCTAAATATGTCCATTTTCTTTATTCATTCATCCATTGATGGACACATGTTGATTCCATATCTTTGTTATTGTGACTAGTTCTACAATAAACATAGGGGTGCAAGTATTGCTTTAATACAATTTATTTCCTTCCCTTTGAATAAATACCCAGTAGTGGGAATGCTAGATCATATTGTAATTCTATTTTTAGTTTTTTGAGAAATCTCCATACTGTTCTCCATAGTAGCTGCACTAATTTACATTCCAACCAACTATGTATAGGATAAGTTTCTCTTTTCTCTGCATCCTCACAAGCACCTGTTATTTTTGTGTTTTTATTAATAGCCATTCTAAAAGGAGTAAGATAGTATCCTATCGTGGTTTGATTCACATTTTTCTGATGATTAGTGATATTGAGTACTTTTTTAATATAACTGTTAGCCACATGTATGCCCTCTTTTGAGAATCTTCTGTTTATGTCCTTTGACCACTTTCTATTGGAATTATTAGTTTTTGTTTGTTTGTTTAGTTGTTTGAGTTCCTTGTATAATCTGGATATTCACCCCTTGTCAGATGAATAATTTGCAAATATTTTCTCCAATCCAGTAGGTTGTGTCTCCACTCTGTTGATTGTTTCCTATGCTGTGCAGAGGCTTCTTAGTTTAATATAGTCTCATTTTTCTATTTTCGTTTTTGTTGCCTGTGCTTTTGAGGTCTTAGCCATAAAATATTTGCCTACACGAATGTTCTGGATTATTTCCTCTATGTTTCTTCTGGCAGTTTTATAGTTTTGGATCCTATGTTTAAGTCTTTAATCTGTCTTGAGTTGATTTTTCTTTACGGTGAGAGATAGGGTTCTGGGTTCATTCTTCTGCATCTAGAAATCCAGTTTTCCCAGCACCATTTATTGAAAAGTGCATCCATTCCCCCAAGGTATGTTCTTGCCACCTTTGTTGAAAAGTAATTGGCTGTAAATACATACATTTATTTCTAGGTCCTCTATTTTGTTCCATTGATCTATGTGTCTATTTTTAACATAAACCATGCTGTTTTGGTTATTTTAGCCTTGTAATATATTTTGAAGTCAGTTAATGTGAAGTTCTAGCTTCGTTCTTTTTGCTCAGAATGATTTTGGCTGTTGAGCCCCCCAATAGATGTGGGGATGTCAGTAGGGCTCTAGGATTGTGGAGATGTGGGGAATATTGGGCCCCAGAAAAGGATGCAATCTGGTGGTGGCTGGGCTCTCGGAATGGCACCATGCTGCAGCTGCCTAGGATTCAGGGTGTGTGGGACCTGGCATAAGTGCTTTCTCTGGAGCAATGCTGTCATGTGGTCTCCAGACATATCTTTATGCTATTCTCAGGGGCCATGTGGGTTTCTCCCACGGCTAGGTTTGCAGGAGTTTGCCCTAGGAATGTGAACTAGTTGAGATCTGTCACTTACCCTTTCCCCACACTGGGAACCCTCTTTGGATTCCCAGACAATCCTGGCTGAGCTGGCTGCCTCACTTCCTTCTCCTTCTGTGTCTCATGTGTTTCCTATCACTTCTGTTAAATGCCAGTTTTCTCTCTTAGATTCTCTATTCGATGTGTGATTATTTACTTGCTATTTTGGTTCCTCTTTCTGGAGGAGGCATCCACCAGATGCCTCTGGTCTGCCCCCTTGAAGCCCTTCTGTTTATATATTCTTGACAGAAGTCTTTTGTCATATATATGGAGTGTGAATATTTTCTTCCAGTCCACATCTTTCCCCTTAATCCACTTACGGTGTCTTTGGCAAACAGAAATTCTTAATATAATCCAGGTTTTCAATTCTTTCTTTTATGCTTAATGCTTTTTATGTTCTATTCAATATTTCTTTGCCTATTCCAAGGTCACAAAAAATGTACACCTATATTTTGCTCTAAAATTCTGTGTGTTTTGTTTTATACATTTAGCCCAGTAATCAATCTAGAATTGACTCTTGTATATGGGGTGAGATAGGAGTCGAGGTCCTTATTTTTATAGCTATCTATTAAACCCAGCATCACTAAATGAAAAGATAAAGCATTCTTTCCCAATCAGTTGAACATACATACCATGGTCTGTTTCTGAACTTTATCCTGTTCCATTTGTAGTTTATTCCTGTACCAAACTCACACTGTCTTTGTTGTTTTATAGGTATACAGATAAGCATTTTGTTTGTAGTTATGATGTTAGCATATTTAAATAAGGAATTCTGTGGTGAATATGAGCATGTGGGGTTTAGATGTGTGTGTGCGTTTGTGTGTGTGTGTGTGCGTGCATGTGTGTGACTTTCACAGAGCTACACGAGCTTTATTTTTCAAATTATGGACTACTAACTTAATTATGAACTAATCAAGGTGCCAGATCACATGGTTTTAACATAAATTTAAAGATACATATTTAAGAAGAAGAAAGTAACTTTTGAGTGCTGGACTTCCACATATAAATGTATAATGCAATAGATTCCTAATAGTAAGGCCAGCTATTGTAAGCTTTTCTGAACACAATGCTAACAACATTCTTTGTAAGGCAGACTTCTTATCCAGTTAACTGGTGACATTTGTTCCTTATAACAAATCTAACTATATCTCTACTGAATAAAAGCAACTGCCCACATAATTGATTATACTGCTGACCTTGATGGAAAAGATTTTAACTTACAACAGTGTATAAAATATTGCAATCCACTAATGATCCCATGTTCTACCTAGTGGTATGTCAATTCTAATAATAAAATAAGATAATTGAGATTCTTAGGTAAAAGACATCCAATCTGAAAAGCAGTCTTTCCATAGGTTAGGATTTAGAAAACCGAGTCAATTTTTTAATAAATCAGGAAAGGGGGCTGGGCACAGTGGCTCACACTTGTAATCCCAGCACTTTGGGAGGCCGAGGCAGGTGGATCACGTGAGGTCAGGAGTTTGAGACCAGCCTGAACAAAATAGTGAAACTTCGTCTCCACTAAAAATACAAAAATTAGCCAGGCACAGTGGCACATGCCTGTAGTCCCAGCTAGTTGGGAGGCTGAGGCAGGAGAATCACTTGAACCTAGGAGGCGGAGGTGGCAGTGAGCCAAGATTGCGCCACTGCACTCTAGCCTGGGCAACGGAGCAGCACTCCATCTCAAAAAAAAAAAAAAAAAGTATACAATTACGGCTAGACAGGTGAAATAAGTTCTAGTGTTCTATAGTAGTATGAGTATAGTTAACAAGAATATATTGTATAGTTTCAAATAACTAAAAGGATATTGAATGTTCCCAACACAAAAAAAATTATAAATTTTTGATATGATGGATAGCTGATTATCCTGATCTGATCACTATACATTATATGTATCACAACATCACCATGTACCCCATAAATGGGTACAACTATTATGTGTCAATTTTTAAAAAATATTTTAAAGAAAGAACTTTTGCTTAAGTTAAAAAAAAAAAGGCTGGCAGACTAGAGGAACTAAATAAACTCTTTCAACTGCTTACTATAATTACATTTACTAATCAATTGCTCACTTCAACTTTTTAGGTAGAACTAGTTTTAACATACCCTGTTATTTTAAAAGTCAAATTAATGTATGTTACATGGTCAGGATCCGTAGAAAACAGACTCTGAATCAGAGACTGAGTGCAAATGTTTTTATAGAAATGTTCTTGGGAACAACACCTCCAATGAAGTGAGGGAAGCAGGGTTAGGCAACGGGAGCACTTATCCTGTGTTATGAGGTCTCGGTCACTCCCACGGAGAGCTCTGAAGCTGAGATAGTGCTTCAGAGATATCCTGAATTAGTAGAGGTGACTGGACCTTTGCGCCTACACATAGACTACTGATTGGATATGAAATTCCCCGCTAGAAACGGAGCATAACCATGGTCACGGCAGTTCCCTTTTGAAGGCAATCGCAGGGGAGTGATTCAACTGTGAGCCATTAGCAGGCAACAATCCCAGCAGCTAGGTACTGCTGTCCCAGAAGGTGGACTCTGGGTAATGTACTGCAGCATCCACTGCAGTTCACCATTGTCCCTTTTGGATTCACTTGCTTCATATAAGTTTACTCCAGACAGGTTTTCCGGGATTCTGATTGGTCCTATTTCCTGAAAAAAATTATAATAAAAATGGTAATAGGACAAACAATAGTCTCCATGGCTTCAGCTAGTTTCAAGGTTAACTAGTAATCACCATTCTTCCTGCAGTATTCATTCCATGTTGATCACATCCTCAGCACATGCCTCTGCTGTTCTAGGTGGCTTACCTAGTGGAATGACCAAAACTGTCATCTCTGAGAGAACTGAAATCCTAGGATTATGCCTTGCTCATGTCATGGCTGCTGGACATGTCCACTTACTGTCAAAATTTGGCATTACTAGCAATAGGCACCCCAGAGGATCACTTGGATCTAAATCTTATTCTCTACTGATCCCATTGTATAACAATAGTCCTACTTCCTGATGTTCAAGTTAATTTGCCCTACCAGTTTGGTGGGAAAAAAAACAGCACCTAAAGCAACTGAATAACAGCCATAGCTCAAAGTTTACTGAGAATCTTGATATATTTCCTGGTGAAAGCATTCCACTTCTTGGAACCAAAATGTATAGAACCACACAATCTAGCGTTACAGTGACAGAAAGCACAAATTTCCCAGGTAGATTACTGAGATGCTGGTCATACGATCCACTCCTACTTCCACCCATTGATTCCAAGATCTATGTATTGTACTCACTGAGAACATATGGCCATTGATTTAGAGTGTATTCTGCATCTAAGAGAATGGCATCTTATCTTTGCAAGGGCAAGGTATCATCTCTAAACTGACATATCAACAATTCCTCCAGAAAGCATTGCCAGGGTGAGAATGGGTGGTGACTGTAAGTGAGCAAGAGGTTTCTTATTGGAATGATAGAAATATTCTAAATTGGATTGTAGTCATAGTTATATAACCTATACATATGCTAAAATTCATTGAATTATACACTTAAAATGAGTGAATTTAATAATACATGAATTATTTCTTGACAAAACTTTTTAAAAGGCAATTCTATCACTCTATCTGGCCATCAGATTGTCTATGGAATAGTATGTGATAGGGCTAGTAGACTCCATGTTCATATTCCCAAGGTCACACTTCCTTCTGTAAGGTGCATCCTTGGATATGATGCTACATTCTGAGCTATGGAATAAACACTCTGCCCGCTCTCAGAGAATGACTCCGGTTGAAGTCCTGCAGACTGGAAAGAAAAAACATAATATGTGTCTATTTCCATCAAGATGATTCATTCTCCTTCCAGGATACAAGGGTCTAATATATAAAGTTGACACCAGTGACTGGTAGCTCTCCTAGAAAGATGGTATCATAGGCTGGGCATGGTGGCTCACGCCTGTAATCCCAGCACTTTGGGAGGCCAAGGCAGGCGGATCACGAGGTCAGGAGATCGAGACCATCCTGGCTAACACAGTGAAACCCCTTCTCTACTAAAAGTACAAAAAATAAGCCGGACGTGGTGGCGGGCGCCTGTAGTCCCAGCTACTCGGAGAGGCTGAAGTAGAAGAATGGCGTGAACCCGGGAGGCGGAGCTTGCAGTGAGCCGAGATTGCGCCACTGCACTCCAGCCTGGGCAACAGAGCGAGACTCCATCTCAAAAAAAAAAAGAAAGAAAGAAAGAAAAAAAGATGGTGTCATAGTAGGGACTCACCTTTGGTCTCTGTTGCCAGCAGGTTGAATCTTCAGCAATAGCAGGAGCCAGATCAGTCTTGGTAAGAGGGAGGCCACATTGTTGAGCCCATGCATAGCTTTCATCCCTGCTGCCATGGTCATGCTGTTCATTGTTCAAGCTGTTCATTGTTCACGCTGTTCATTGTGCCAGCACATGGTTGGAGGATGAAGAAGATGGCTGGTTCTTCTGCTTGATTGTTTAGTGCTTATTCCATGATGGATTATTACAACCATTTGATGCAAAGATCTTCACAATTTACACCCAAGCTCTCTAAGGCTTCTTAGGTCTAGCCACGTGCTTCCAGCCCAATATTTCATTTTCTATGCCCCTGAACAGACAGCCAAACTATTCACCACTGTCTATGAGTTCATATGTATATTTTACTCAATCCTATAGTTTTGTCCATTGGGAGAATTTCCCATGCCCCTACTGTATTTCAGGGCCACTCCCAGATATGTTTGTAATGCAATAGTAATACATTTCTAGCTTGCATCACATAAAGAGTAAATCCATCTATGAACCAAGCTTCACCTTTTCCCTTCTCTGTAAGCGGTTATAGACTGCTTTAACTGGTACAGCAGCTGCAATAGTTAATTGAGGGAGAGGCATCAGTGGAACAGCAATGGATTTCATGGACGGCTGGGCCACTCATTCACACATCTTATGACCTCTGGCCCTGCTTATGACTGATTCCAGATATACCACTTCCTTCTTAGGATAAACTGCAGACAGTTCATCATGTGGAGGGTCTAACAGAAACCAGCTTATAATGGGAAGTTCTGGTCATAGGGTCACTTGTTGTCCCATTGTCAGGAATGCTGTTTCAACTAGGGTCCAGCAACACAACAGGAACTATACTTCTGAAGGCTGTATCACTCTCTACTGCAGAGAGGATGGCCTTGCTCCTGAACCCTGGGGGTCCATTGCAGTTATCCTACCAGATGTAGCCAGCAATCTTACACAGCATCTTTTCCTACCACAGTTGCCTCTAATAGCACTGGATCTGTCAGGCCATATGGCCCACACATCAAGGCTGCTGCACCTTACCTTGGACCTGCTACAGAGCACTTCTTTGCTCTGAGTTCCACTCAAAGCTGGCAGTGTTTATGTCACTCAGTAAAAGCATCTAGCAGCATTCCCAGGTGTGAAAGATGCTGCCACCAGATAAACACACGATGACCTCTTTTATACAGGTCAGGTGTTTATCTGGAGGCAGCATGTTTCACACATGGGAATGCTGCTAGATGTATTGTTGTACAGTTATAATATAGCTGAAATATATTGAGCTAGAAGGGTGCCTCCTTTTTATCACTTCTAGTCCAGAAAAGAAGCCACCCCCAACAGGGAGGCTGAGTTGCAGAGGAAAGAAAGATGTGCGCATGCATCTCCCTGTCTGTGTGTCTGAATATACGATCTATCTAGAATTGTCATTGAATTTGGACTTAGCTAGAATTTCAAAGGCTAATATGATTAAATATCTTATTTTGGAGATGGAATATTAAATCCAAGAAACTTCACATATCTACTCCCAAGCCACCCAGTTCACTTGTGGCTGAGCTGAAACAGAGTTTAGGATTTTAGGTATCAGGTAACCATCAGAGTTTCCACAGATGTCACTCTACCGATTAATGGAGTTCCCCAAATAGTATGATGAAAACAATCTTCCTGCTTTTCTTGATTGCCATTTGGCTTTACGACTATATGTTGTATTTTTCCTATCCCTCAATATCCCCAGCCTATTTATTCATTAAATTTCATCAAATAATAGTGCCCCTATTCTATGCCTTTCCCAGTTGATACCTGTTAAGCAACTAGCTGCTGAGACACCTTCACCAGGTTTCTAATCCTCTCTTGCAGGAACCGTCCGTGCCAACTCCCCTTTCATTTCCATACAACCCCTATCTTGGACCCTGATGTAGTTTGTATTCAAAATTGGCTACCCTGCCAGGGCAGTAAGTGTTCATTAATTATAAGGTATTCATAATATGCTTCTCTTTTTTTTCCTTTCTGTTTCTCTGGTAACCCTCTACCAACTTGGGACAAGAGGGCACCTATCGTTTGAATATTGTCAGTAGGTAAACTAGAGAACAAAAAAAAATCTAAAATCTTGGCTTTTAAAATCAAAACCTGAGTACAGAAGGAAATTCTGGAAAGATAATGACCTGAACAAGCCTCTAGAAACCTCTAGCCTCTAGTGCAAGTTTCTAGCACTAGCTCTGAATTATCTGTCTTTGACCAATTACAAAAAAAAAAAAAAACTGGTTGGGTTTCATAAGAGCTGAAATGAAATGGACATATGGGCTCTGAGGAGCTTCCTGTGGAAGAAAATTGGCAGTATTCCTTACTGCCCCCATGCCTCAGTGACTCACTGAACACCTAAAGAAGAGTCTTGAAACCTGACAGTGAGGATCACAAAGCAATAGACCCTTGAAATAGTTTTAACCTATGGAGATCTATGAATGGGTTGACTGAGGGCAATGGGTAGGCTGAGTCTTTGCTTCCCTAAGGCTGAGCAGGTATGAAGACATCAGAGAATAGAGGGATGCATCAATGGACTCCCTGCCACCATCTCCTGGCAGAAGATCACTTCACCTCTCATCTTTCACCATTTGTAGGACACCCAGTGCTTAAAGTTTGTCAACCAAAAAGCCAGCAAAGAAAAAGTAGCAACCCAACCAGTGAGCTAGCAGCCAGAGTGTGCTAGAGTGTCAGAGTAAAAAAACACATGGACAGCCCATAGACCTGCCAAAGGAGACAGGTGGCAACTATAATAGAAAAATCATTAGGGCACTCAAGGAGATTCAAGTATGGCATCCCTAGAGAGGCTAACAATTGCAGGTTGGGCCAGCTAGCACATGGCTCAAGACTCCACAGAATGGACAAGACACAGCAATCCCTTTGTCCTATTTTCAGATCTTTTTCTAAGGATGGTTTTTCTAAAAAAGAAAACAAAAAGGAAAAAAGAAATATAAATTAGAATGGAAGGAATAAAACCAAGTATATCAGTTATAATACTAAACATTAACATATTTATCTGATATTAAAAGCAAAGACCATCAGAAACTACAAAACCTAATGCCAGATATAAAAGCTGTATACCAAAATAAGGCACTTGAATTTATTTTTTAAATGATTGAAAACAAAACATTGAGCAAATAATTATGAAGCAAATGGGAAAAAAAGACAACAGGCATGGTTATATGAAAATCAGATATGGTATCTTTTAAACTGTTAAAAATATTTTCAGAAAATTTGATATGAATATTTGTCAAAGTTTTATCTCAAACTTTCTATAAAGAAGGAGACCTAAAACAGGCCAATTAAAACACTTCTTATTTGGTACAGATATTTGCTTTTTTAAGAAAAAGAAAAGGAGTGGTTAAATACTGAGTTACATATGATTAAAGAAAAAAAAAGGAACAGGGAGAAAGGAAAAGAACACGTGGTCGATGATGATGAGGCTCCTGATGGACAGTCAGCTGGGTCCATGGGTAATTAGTTTTCAATAAGGGATCTTAATCTTATTAAAATTTGTCAGAAAATTGCTTAAGCATTTTCAAGAATGCAAGTTTCTTTCTAGAAAGAGATTTTGAATTACCTTACATGGACCAGGCTGGGCACAATTTTCCTTTTATAAATAATAAAACCAGTAATCAGGAAAAAAAGAGACACTGGGCAGTAATAGCAAATACGATTTGTCTTAAATTTGTATGGAACATAAAACAGATAATCTAAATATGTTGCTTTTAAAAAGAAAATGTATAGTGATTCTCTTTGATGTACTCTTTTCAGAGTGGAACAAATCTACCAGAAAACAAAAAAAGGTAAAGTCATTAGTAATATAATAAGTCAGTCAGTAAGTTTGATTAAATATAGAGAATTTTTCACCCTTTGAACAGAGAATATGCATTTTTCACATATACATAGAATATTTATAAAACAATCAGGTGCAACCCCTAAAGATGAAAGGCTTTAACAGAGGTATAATACAAAAAGATTGGAAAGGATATTTATTGGACAAAACTGTTTTATTCTGCCCCCCACAACAGTTTCCACTCTAACAGATTAAGATCCCAAAAGCTAGAGAGAAGGAAGAACCTTAGAGGATGAGTCCACTGATTATAATTCTGTTATGTTTTTCTTGTATTTTTCCACAGCCATAACACCATATCTGTGTTTTCCAATTTTAGCTTCTTTAAAATGAAAAGGAGAACTTTGGGGGAAAAATATCCACAAAATTAGAGTTCCAAATTCTAGATTTCCAGATTTTTCCCCACCCCTTACAGTTGTTTTCCCATACTTAAACCAATAGCATTTTTTCATCCAATTTGTACTGCTTGTTTGCCAGAAGCATTCAAATTATTTTAATAAAAATAATAGCTTTCCTTTTTTGTGTCCATGTTTCTTGGTTCACAAATTAACAAGTGACTTCACATTTGACTCATAGCACAACTGGGGCTAGCAGAAAATATAAACTTACAAAGGAGTAGCTACTAGCTACTCTCATTTTGCTTGTCCTGAGTATTAATCAAGTTTGTTTTATAGGGGAGCTGAGGAATGTTAGTTAACCCATAATCTATAAGTTGGCAGTTGGAAGACAGACTTTCATGTAGTCACATTATTTACTTCTGTGCTAGCTTTTAAGTCTTCATTTTGACAAATGTGGGGTTAAGAAAAGTGAATCTTCTTCTCCGATAAATAAATTTTAATTACTCTATGAAAAGTGCTAAATACCCAAAAATATAAACTGTTAATTTCTAGGGAAAAAAAGTAGACATAATGAAATAAGTCAGCTGAGGTATTTACAGGTGAAAAATGATAAACATCTAGGAACAAATGTTAGATTCAAAGATTTCCCTAATATTCAATGCTTTTCATGCTTTGTGTTTACCTTTTTACAAGTTTAGAGATTCACTCTTTTATGATAACTTAAGAAGGTGGTATGAACAATGAGTAATATATTCTGATTAGAGTCCCAAAACTTCCTTTCTACCAGCCTAAGCTCCTAAAAGGTTGACTTCTCAGGTCATTTTGTCATTCAGTGTTAAGAATGGAACTCAATTGTGTGTGGTGGTTTTTGGGGGGTTTTTTTGGTTTTGTTTTTGTTTGTTTGTTTTGTTTCTTTGTTTGTTTGTTTTTGAGGCAGAGTGTCTTTGTCACCCACGCTGGAGTGCAGTGGTGCAATCTCAGCTCACTGTAATGTCTGCCTCCCGGGTTGAAGTAATTCTCTTGCCTTAGCCTAATGAATAGCTGGGGTTACAGATGCCTGCCACCATGCCCAGGTAATTTTTTGTATTTTTAGTAGAGACAGGGTTTCACCATGTTGGCCAAGCCAGTCTCAAACTCATTACCTCAAATGATCCACCCACCTTAGCCTCCCAAATTGCTGGGATTACAGGTGTGAGCCACCACGCCCAGCCTCAACTGTGTTTTAAGCCTTGTGATGGATATAGTGAAAATTAATATGCAGAATTATTAAATTCAGAATCTGATAGATTTAAAGTAAAAAAGGGTACATTAGTGTAAGTATGGGAATATACAGCAGGAAAGAGGGAGATTTTGCTGGTTAACTCTTAAAATATGAACCAAAACCTCAGAAATTCTCGTCTGCCATCAGATTTAACAAATATTTATTAATTGGTCACTGTGAACCAGATACAATGTGGCATTACTTTCAAATTTCAACTCTGTGTTTTTCTTGTCTTACATGGAACTAAACATTAACCAGTGTCCCAAACCAGTATTTATTATTAACTCTTTTGCTACATATTAGCCTAATAACAGCACAGTTGTTTAATTTGTGTTATACATACCTCATTCTCCCTGCCCTGTTAAACACAAGTCCAAACACACTTTACCTGTGGTACCAATTAAAAATTGCTGGCTTTAATTTAATTTTCCAATTTCTAATAATGACACAAATGTTAATGGATAATTTAATTAATAGAAGATGTTGTGTAGATTGCTAGTTAGAAAGTTTCTGTTGCTTCTGTGTTAAATTATTAAGCACAAGTATTGTAACACATTCAGAGTAGAGAGGGTAGATTTGGACATGATCATAAACATTTATGATTTATTTGTTAATCATTCTCTAAACTGACTGAAAGATAGATAGATAGATGATAGATAGATAGATAGATAGATAGATAGATAGATAGATAGATCCCCCTAGGGATTTATATTTACTGAACTCTAATCTTCCAACTTTTATGTCATTCTTATATGGTTTAGTCCATCAATTCTAGACTAAGTTATTACACTGGCCACCTGGATGTCTTAATGCGTATCCATAGGAGTCCGCCCGGAGATGACTTGGTACTGGCATAAAACTAGTCCATCCAGTGTGTCGAGAACATATGCTACCTAAGTGGGGCATATAACTTCTATCTGAGATCATTATTTATAAGCCAGCATTATAATGTATGGATTTAAATTTACAACCTCTAATTCATAAATAAGCATACAATTAAATGGTACTTTAACTTTTACATAATACAAAAAAGATTACATTTTCTCATTTTGCATGTGAAAGTACCTAAGCAAGATGAGAAAAAATGGAAATGAGAGGCTATAGAGCTAAGGTTTTCATTTATACCAATAATGCTGAAAATACAACACAACATTTCCTGTCTTTAATGTATTTCAGTTCCAATAACATTCAGCCTATATTAATGAAATGATTCCAAAGTTCATGAGCTCAATATGTTGCTACAAAAAAAGCAACTGGATATAGCATACTCCCTATTTGGCAAAGAAGAAAGAAAGTGTGTTTCCTATGGGGAAAAATAGCACTAAAAGAATTCCAAAATAGGTAGCCCTTTGAGTTTTATATATGCTTCTCCATGTATGGCTAACAGCCTGGTCTATGGCATGAAGAGCACAGATAAAGCTGTGAGCAATCAAAACAGGTCGCCTCATGATTTGGAGTATTAGCCATACTGTTTATGTTTTCATGAAAGCGTAAGTAGTCTACAACATTTTACTGATTCACGGAAGTGAATGATTTAGTTAAGGAAATAATAAACTCCTAGTTTTCCCAAGCCCTTTTGAATGGCAAATACTTAATATTTGGAGTATTATCCAAATCTACTCAAATATAAATAAACACCATCTATTAGGTATTAAGAACATACTTTAAAACCACAAAGGAAGTAATCACAGATTAGGTTCTCAGTGTCTACCAAGAACTCAGCAGTTGGACATCATACAATAGATATTCAGTTTAAAGAAACCCCATTTATTTTTGAAGATATTTGTTCTCTGAGAGGAAGGAGCAAGGAAGAGCAATTCAAAGCCTACCACACTTTCCAGGCACAATATAAGGACAAGGGCCATCTTCGTGGATGTTGTTTGTTCTGTGCTGAGCTTAACACTCTAACATTGCCATCTTGAAACTCTTAGTAACTCTGTAACAAGGGGCCCTACACTTTTATTTTGAACTTGGCCCCAGAATCATGTAACTAGTCCTGAGAAGAAGATTGGCTATGACTTAGGACACAGTCTCCGTGCTTTAGTTTGCCACCAGGATACAGCTAAGCATAAGTCTTTGTTCTGTTTTTCTACTATTTCACAATCTCCATGAATATTATTGCTCTAATTTCACCCAGATCCTGCATCATCACCCTCTTTCTTTTGCAAAAAAAAAAAAGCACTAGAAAATTACAGATTTAGCAACTATAAATATAAGCAAATGGACATAAAATTATCTTAATAATACAGGACGTATTTTGCAGAAAGGCCAAGTTAATGTCAACTAAAAATAGTTAAAATTTTTTAACATAGAAAAAATGCAAATAAGAATAATAAGATTAAGCATCAATTTTTCTCCTAAAAGAAAAATTCACATTTGATCACCAGTATGTTCTAGAGAAGTTGTAGCATTATGTTTAAGTATCAGAAACATATGTGAATATATATCTATAGCAAATTTTGTGATTGCTTATTAAAAAATATTTTGAGGAGTAATATATGATTAATTTCTTAATATTAGAAATTACTTCAGTATAATAAAGCTTTAAACACTTTTAGAGCATTCATTTCTGTGAATTAAAGGAAGTGTTCTGGCCAAAAACCTGTTGCCTCTTAAACTCTTTCAAAACCAGAAAGAGCAGGTAATAATAACCCAACCCAGGTTACAGTTGCATAGTTAACCCCTAAGTATTATCCCAGAATTTATTACTGGCATCATTCAAATGATACCTGAGTCAGAGCGTCAAAATCCTCTAGCTCCAACAGCCCGAAGGCACAACTCAGGTTATATTAGTATTAGTGTTCAAAAGTCACTGATTCCTCATTCCTACCATGACTTTATACTGTTTCTCATTTCTTTGTGGAAAAAAAAAAAGTCTTTCAAATACTTGTATAGTCCTGAGGACACATTCTCAGATAAAGCAAGTACCTTATTAGTGATATAAAGTCAGAAATGTTAGGAAACTCTAAGGTCCTTACAACCTCTCCTACACGATGGTGCTAAAAGTCCTGCCCCAAACAAAGCCAACAGTCAAATAATGCTAGCTATGCACCAGGCACTATTCTAGAAGCTTTACCTATACAATTCATTCAATTCTGCCATCAGTTAGCTACTATTTTACACATGAGAAAACCAAGGCACAAAGAGGTTGAGTAATTTGCCTAAAATTACACATCTGGCAGTGGTAGAGTTGGATTTCCAGTCCAGAAAGTCAGCTCGAATCTGTGCTCTTAAGCAGTATGTCTCACAAGAATTTTATTCCTTTTGTTTTTGGAATTCCTACCATTAAGATGTAAAGGCTATTGTTCAAATGAGGCTGCCTTGGAATTGATCATCTCTAAGGAAGAAGGAAGAAGAATATGAGAGCCAGCTTATACAGTTGGATGAGAACAAGAGGTCAACAGAGACCAATGGACAAAGAAAGAAACGGATGGGAAAGCAAACAGGAAGAAGCGTGTGCCTACTCCCAACCTATAACTATCATACCAGAGACTGGAAATTATAATTTTTTGTCCCCACCCACTTGGAAAAAGCTTCCGTATATCCATCCAAGTGAGATGGATTCATTATTGAGAGGATTTTATCATCAAAGAGAAAAATAATAAAAATAAACAGCTGCCTGACTGAACAGCAACCAAAATACAATAAATAATAAAAGGCAAATAATTGAAGTTAAGTAAGTCAACACATTTTCATTAGTTAGCCCCTAAGTATTATGCCAGCATTTATCACTGGCATCATTCCAACAACATTGAAGTAAGGGCATTAAAGTCCTTAAGCTCTAACAGCCAGAAGGCACAATTCAGGTCATATTAATATTAATGTTTGAAATTCACTGACTCTTCATTCCTACCCATAACCTTGTACTGTTCTTTATTTCTTTGTGCAAAAAGAAATCTTCCAAATAATTGTATCCTTCTTACAATGTAACTTCATAGAGGTTATGATCAATATCTTTATTTTACATATGATGATTATTAAATTACAATTTCCAGTTAACTCCTACTCTATGTGACTTTAAATTTTTATAACAAATTTTTATTTTCTATTTACTGAAGACCCAGAAATTGGAATTATATTTTAGAAATGAAATGAATTATTTATTCATTTTTCTAGGTCCTATTTCAATGTCATGCTATCTTTCATTATATTCCTCATCCAAAAAAGAAGATTTGTGATTTGTTTACTTTGCTAGAAGTTCACAGATTTATTTGTTTCATTTACTCATAATATTTATTGAGCACCTGCTTCACATCAAACACCTTGTAGGTGCTTGGATACATCAGTGAACCCAACAAATTAAGATCCCTGACCTGTTGGAGTTTGTGTAGTAGCCACTAGGGCATTCACCTTTAATTCCTTCACACAGAAATCATTTTATATTGCTTGTAAAAATTACCTTTTTTTTTAACAAATCTAGCACTTCATAACTGGTTTTACGGATTACTTAAATGCACAAATGACATAAATGCAGATGGGAATTATTTGCATTATTTTAAGAGTCTTAAGATCATAAAACCTAGCAGCAACTTAGTCACAGCTTTGTGCAGGATAGGTGTATAAGCTATCCTACTACAGAGCCAAGTGAAAAATGAAGAAAATGTTTCCAAATATAGGTGCATTTTCAGGTCTCAACAGTTGAACTCATTATTTCAGCAGGCAATGAAATATTCAGTGATGGATTTTTGGCAAAGATGGGAGTGTAATAGTCAAGAAAGGAGGAGAGAGGTTCTGTGTCAGCATTTCCTCGGTCTCGTCCTTCCACTGTCAGTGGCTTGTGGATATTAGTCCACTATATTTATGCTTAAATGGCTTCCCATTTTAAAATACTCATTGGGCTGTTCATCCCACTGCTGTTCACCTAACCACTGTTCTGAATATTTAAAATACACCTTGGTGGCAAATTCTAACCTCTGGCTAATACTTACTCTGCACTTTCTTCTGGTGTTTTTTTTTTTTTTTTTATCTGTAAGCACATGTACAAAATACAAATCAGCAAACTAAATCCAATATTGTCTGTTTTTTCGCTGTTATGAAGGGTACCACACTAGGCTTTGAATACATAAAACTGTTTATAAATAAAAAGTATCTACCATTTCCACCCTTAAGAATCTAATATTCTTTTTTTTTTTTTTTTTGAGACGGAGTCTCGCTTTGTCGCACCCAGACTGGAGTGCAGTGGCGCGATCTCGGCTCATTGCAAGCTCCGCCTCCCGGGTTCACACCACTCTCCTGCCTTAGCCTCCCTAGTAGCTGGGACTACAGGCGGCCGCCACCACGCCTGGCTAATTTTTTGTGTTTTTAGTAGAGATGGGGTTTCACAGTGTTAGCCAGGATGGTCTCGATCTCCTAACCTTGTGATCCGCCCACCTCGGCCTCCCAAAGTGCTGGCATTACAGGCGTGAGCCACCGCGCCCGGCCTAGTATTCATTTTTAACAGTTGAAATAGATGGCCAATTTTACAAACACAAAAGGGTACAGCAGCATAAAGGACTTTCAACCCTGTGATGACCCCATACTTCAGCAATTTCTTAGTAAACACTGCCACCGTGTGGTGTTCCATTCTAAAATGAATTTCAGGATTCATTATGCAATTGAACATTGCTTAATAATACAGAATAATAAAAATTATTTTTCTTACAATGTAACATTACCAAAAAACTTATGGGCAGTATTTATTACAATGCATAAATATTAGCTAAATGACTTTTACATAAATAAATACTTTCTTTTACTCTCTAGTTTTTAATATATAAACATTTTATAATAGTTTTACGTATCTTCATGTAAAAGAATTTTCCTTTAAAGCTAAAAATATGTCACTAAAAAAACAAAAATTTAAAACATAATTGTCAAAAGCATAAGCTAGTTTTTTAAATATAGGTTTTAATTT
The DNA here is from genome assembly GCF_028878055.3 of Symphalangus syndactylus. NCBI lineage: Eukaryota > Metazoa > Chordata > Mammalia > Primates > Hylobatidae > Symphalangus > Symphalangus syndactylus. The sequence goes on from NC_072433.2 coordinate 74,391,955, forward strand.
AGTGTATAATGACTATATAAAAACACTTTTATCTGAGCTTTAAAATATAATTATATCTCTGTTCAACAATTGTGCTTTAAAGTATGATTAATGTTAACTAGACTTATGTCTTTCCTTCTTTGTATTTCCAGTTTCACTAGGATCTTAAATTACAAGGAAATTAACAGGCAAACTAGATAGAAACCTAGAGGGGTATACAATGTTTATTCTCACCTTCAAGGAGAAAAACAACTTTAAATATCTCCTGGAAAGATAAAGCAAAATTTACCATTTTTATTTTGAAAATTCTTACTGATAAGCATTCTTTCTTATACTCTATCCAACTCTGTCATTCAACTATTTAAAGAAATTTTGTCTGAATTTGTCCTCATTGGTAATCGAAAAGTGATTCTCTAACTTCTATAAGTTCTTCAGTTTATTCTTCCCTACTCAGTGAAATTAACTATATCTCACCTAAATCCAAAAAAAGAACAGTATCTATGGATAAGCATGACACAACTTTCTGAACAATGTGAAAAAATATGGTAAGAAGCTTGAAATAACAAAAGTAATATTTTAGTTTAATTTAAATATTTTATATAGTATGTAAGAACATGAAATATTAAATTTTATTTAAATTTAAAATATCAATTTTATCTTGATAAAATGTGACAGTCAATCTTCTCAACTCTTCAATGAAAGGATTCCTGGAGATTACCATGCTTAATTAAATATGTAGTCTTTACGCTGAGACCTATGTCAAGAAAAAAGGTACAGAAGGCTTAAACTAATGAAAGAAGTCTTTAAAGAAACTCAATATCATAAAAGATAAACTAAAACTGATTTCAGATAGTTTTTTAACCTAAAGAGCATGTTTTTCTCTGTGACAAAATTACCCCCAACAAGTGAATAAACATTGAAATCTTATCAATTACTGTGTAGTATTTTCCGTCAGCAAGTTTTGCTGTTTTCCTTATTTGTAGACTTCTCATGTAATATCAGCTAGTGCTTCTGTCTCAAACAGTATAGCTCTTACATAATAAATCAACTCAGTTGTTACTGAAATCCTGTGGGCAGGGAGAAAGATGTCCCAATGACTACTGCAAGTCCCAAGAGTTAGAAATGGATATGGTAACTGAGTTTAGCATTATTTTTCCTGTCTATTCAATATTGTTTAATATTCAATCTTAGTTCTTAAGTATAAGTACGCACACTCTCTGTCTCTGTGTGTATATACATATTTATACATATACACATATATATACATATATACATCTATGTGTGTGTTTATGTGTATATCTATTATATATATATATATATATATTTATTTATTTTAAAGACAGGGTCTCACTCTGTCACCTAGGCTGGAATGCAGTAGCATGATCACAGCTCACCAAAGCCTTGAACTTCTGGGCTCAAGTAATACTCTTGCCTTGGCCTCCAAAGTGCTGGTATCACACGTGTGAGCCACCATGCCTGATTTGTGAGCACAATATTATATATGGCAACATAATAATGACTGTTCTAAAATGAGCTAAAATAATTTTGTTTGTGTATTAAAATACTTTCTTATTAGACTTTCATTTTAGACTAAAAGTCATTAGAGTTATAAGAGTTATTTCTCATCTTGAAACTTATAATGACAAAATCTGTACCCCATGGGTGCAGATAAATCCACAAAAAAAGTTCTTCAGAAAAATTCTCCTGTTAAGTGCAGGTGGTAGAAAGGGGAGAATCTCTCCTGGACAATGATTGAGATAAACATCAGAAAATATTAGAAAAGTAAGATTGTGCTGAGTAAAGCAGAGGAAGAAATCTACACCCCACCCACAACTTTTCATAGAATAGTTGTGGAAAGGGGCAAGATCTTTCCAAGGAATTAAAATAAGTTTTTAATAATGTAAGTTACCAAATCAGAACCTTGTTTCTCAAATTTATATAGTAAGTGAAAGCAAAACTACGTAATGGAGGAAATTTCTCAAAGTTTCTAGTTAGGCATACATATCATAGAACACAATATTAATGAATATTATATGGTGACTTGTTTGAAAAAATGCTACTAAGATAAATTCAGAGACAAGTGTAAAGCTATATCTTGTGTGCCAAGCTACATTTCCTAAAATTCTTTATCAATTTCTGAAAGTATCTCACTTCTTTACCAAAGATATTTATGAGGCATCATTAAGTATATAACAATATATTAGGCTTTGAAAACTAGTTTCTTGGACTAAAAAGAAAAGTGAAATAAATATCACCATTAGAATGAGCCATTCATATTAAAAATTACAGGTCATTTTGAAAAGTAATTTATTCTCGATAGGTAGCCAAGGTTTTAGTAATGTGTGGCTTTTAACATTATTTATTAACTCTATTTGTTCCATTTAGTTCTTTTTCTTACAATTTGGATAACTTTAATGTGGATACTTGAATTTTAGACATTTAACCCTAGTGACATCAGAATCTGCCAAAGATAAAAACTGACCTTTTCTTACTATTTCAAAAGAAGTTCAACTTCCTAAATTTAAAATATCGGCAATGAGTCAGACTCAAACCAGTATAGTCAGTATTTTTAAAGCAGAAGTTGGAAGAGTTTTTGTTTTGTTGAAGCATTGTGTTTGTGTGTGTGTGTGTGTGTGTGTGTGTGTTCCATTTTGCTTCATTTTTATAAAAGCAGTATAAAACTTGGAGAATGATAGAGTTATAGATTTTAAATCCTGCAAATAATGTTTTTCTTTTATAAAAAGTTGCTGACATAGTTTTGGTTTTGGTTTTGTTGTTCTTATATAATTCTGCTTTGGTTTGTGGCCTCACAGATTTTTGAAATAATATAAAGGAGGAAGAAGCAGAACATAGTAGAAGGTTTGTACAGAAGACACAAACACAGTGACTGAAAAACAATTATTTGATTAAAAAACGAAAAAATAACTCTAAAGAGAATAAGATGCAAACTATTTTTTCTTAAATTCTTGCTACATACTACATCCTGCTAAAGGCCATGATCCTAATTCTGCTTTTTCACTGTAAAAAGAGAAAGAAGAAGGAAAAAGTTAAAAAATATTAAGGATGTGTTAAAGGCGTGATTGCATCAAATTTGGACTTTTTCCTTGGCATATTTTCGAGGAATTAGAAGAGAATTGACCAAGGGAATGACTTCCTTGGTTTGAAACTTATTTGTTGAAACAACTAAAATCATCCAGGGGAGCTAGGCATGGTGGCTCATGCCTGTAATCCCAGCAGTTTTGGAGGCCAAGGTGGGATAATCACTTGAGGCCAGGAGTTTGAAACCAGCATTGGGCAACATATTGAGATGCCCCTCCCCACCTAAAAAAAATTAAAAATTAGCAGGGCGTGGTGGTTCATGCCTGTCCTCCCAGCTACTCTGGAGGCTAAGGCAAGTGGATCGCTTTAGCCCAGGAGTCCGAGTCTGCAGTGAGCTATGATCATGCCACTATGCTCTAGCCTGGGTGACAGAGCAAGACTATGTTTCTTAAAAAAAAATTATATAAGGCCGGGCGCGGTGGCTCACGCTTGTAATCCCAGCACTTTGGGAGGCCGAGGCGGGCGGATCACGAGGTCAGGAGATCGAGACCACGGTGAAACCCCGTCTCTACTAAAAATACAAAAAAATTAGCCGGGCGTGGTGGTGGGCGCCTGTAGTCCCAGCTACTCGGAGAGGCTGAGGCAGGAGAATAGCGTGAACCCGGGAGGCGGAGCTTGCAGTGAGCCGAGATTGTGCCACTGCACTCCAGCCTGGGTGACAGAGTGAGACTCCGTCTCAAAAAAAAAAAAAAAAAATTATATAAATAAATTCATACAGAGAACTACCAGTGTGCACGTCTCACACTCTGGGAAACAGTCATCTAGTGATCTCTCTTTTCCTGAACTTCTACAACTTTTGTCACATGTACATCCCATGCATTCTGTACACAAAATATATCTTTGGTATTTTTTTAATCTGGTGTTTTTAACTAACCTTAAACACTGCCTAAGAGCAAAGTCAACATAATTTTTTACTATTCCAAACTACTTATGAGGGCATGTTACACATTAAAATATCCCTCAGTATTTGTTCATGAAGTGGTTGTACACCTAGCTTTCCAACATGCATGGATGGCACATAAACATATTATTAGTTATGCTTGAAGTAGCCTCATGTTATATTCTGTTTCATAAGCAGATTTATTTTTCAAGACAGTGTATGTTCCAAAAACCACTAAAATACACATATTTGCTCAAATAAAGCTGACAAACAATTTGATAGATTTAAGAAATGAATTTTAAGTCTCTGCTCCACAGAATGATGACATACACCCAGTCCAAATCCCTAGTTTGTTTGAGATTGTGTGTGATTTACTCTACATCTTACATCTACTGGCTGTCTTTCATGGCATTTGACTTGAGTCTTTGCAACCTTTTTTCTGTGAACACATCTTCTGCAATAATTATATTTTTAAATTTTCCATAATCAATACTATTGAGATGTAATTTATATAAAGGAAAAAGTACCAGACAACTACTATGTAGAACATTTTCGGTACCCAAAAAAGTTTTTTTCTTAATCTCTTGCTGTCAGTTATCCCACCCTACAAAACTATTGATACTGGGATTGCTGGGTCAAATGGTATTTCTGTCTTTAGGTCTTTGAGGAATCGCCACACGGTCTTCCACAATGGTTGAACTCATTTACACTCCCACCAACAGTGTGTAAGCTTCCTTTTTCTCTGCAACCTCACCAGCATCTGTTACTTTTTGACTTTTTAGTAATACCATCTCACACCAGTCAGTGGCTATCTCATTGTGGTGTTGATTTGCATTTCCCTAATGATCAGTGATGTTGAGCTTTTCTTCATATGATTTTTGGTAGTATGTATGTCTTCTTTTGAGAAGCGTCTGTTCATGTCATTTGCCCACTTTTTAATGGGATTGTTTGGTTTTTCTCTTGTAAATGTGTTTAAGTTCCTTATAGATGCTGGATATTAGGCCTTTGTTAGATGCACAGTTTGCAAAAATTTTCTCCCATTCTGTAGGTTGTCTGTTTACTCTGTTGATAGTTTCTTTTGCATTGCAGAAGCTCTTTAGTTTAATTAGATCCCATTTGTCAGTGTTTGCTTTTGTTGCAATTGCTTTTGGCGTCTTTGTCATGAAATCATTGCCCATGCCTGTGTCCTGAATGGTATTGCATACGTGGTCATCCAGGCCTTTTATAGATTTTGGGTTTTACATTTAAATCTTTAATCCTTCTTGAGTTAATTTTTGTATATGGTATAAGAAAGGGGTCCAGTTTCAATCTCCTGCCTATGGCTAGCCAGTTATCCCAGTTGAAGCGGAAACTGATGGGTATGTGCTTGATCTTTCTTTACTGGAAGAGACTCTCTGTTGTCTCAGGCAGTGGTTTGGTCTGTGAAATGCCCAGTTCCCTGAGTTCCATGCAGGCCCTGGAACGGGGGACAAAGATGAGTAGATCTAAGTCCACAGTGTGTGTGGTGGGGGGTGTGGGATGAGGGTCACGTTGCTGTACCAGCCCCACCTCTATTCTGGGACTTGTCACTTTCAGTTCAGATAGACACTGTCATTTATCTCGAGGCTGCCATGCCCCTGAGGGTCACGGAAAATACCTGTACAGTTGCTCTCCACCAGATTGGCCTCAGGAAAAACCTTTTCCCTCAGCGCAACATAGATAGCTTTGCAGCTCATCTGATCAGCATTCCTGCAGCCGCTCCATGTAGAGACGGAGAAAGGCCCTGCCCACTCTGTAAGCCCAGCCCAGTGGGCACACCACCCATGGGGTTGCAGTGCCCATTATAGCCTTAGAATGGCTATCCACAGGTGCAACTGTACCAACCTCCCATAAGAATAGCCAAGGCGGCCGGGCGTGGTGGCTCATGCTTGTAATCCCAGCACTTTGGGAGGCCGAGGCGGGTGGATCACAAGGTCAGGAGATCGAGACCCGTGGTGGCGGGCGCCTGTAGTCCCAGCTACTCGGAGAGGCTGAGGCAGGAGAATGGCGTTAACCCGGGAGGCGGAGCTTGTAGTGAGCCAAGATCGCGCCACTGCTCTCCAGCCTGGGCGACAGAGAGAGACTCCGTCTCAAAGAAAAAGAAAAAGAATAGCCAAGGCTATGTGTGCAGCAGTGGGTGGGGAAGCTGGGAGGAGAAGTCCCCCTCTTCATATCTGTTTCTGAGCACTGGTGCCACCTGGCCATTGAGATAGAACCATGATCCTCCCATACAGAGCCCAGTGCTGCCCCTGCATCTCTGCTGGGAGGTATGAAATCACTTTCAGCTCCCAAGCAAGTAGCTTTAGAGCACAGGAGAGTGCCACCCTGATCTCCTTTGTCCCAAGGGGTGCTTTGTTTTGCTGTAGAGATAATCTACCCTAATTGTTAGACCTCCAGGAATTCTGCAGCTCCCCTGAATCCTGTCAGCCTTTTGTGGTTGTCAGAATTGAGCACAGTCTGAGCACATTCTGGTGAATGTCTGTTCGGGATTGAGTGATGCAAAAATAGAAAGGCTAAGACTGCCCGGGCGGGACAGAGTCCCACAATGAGTGGGACCAGTATGGTACCCACCACCTCAGCTCAAGTCTGGAGAGAAGGCAAGTAACCCTGCAGGGGTGGGAGCAGGTACACCAAATGCCTGGAGGCAAGAATGCCTGGAGATATAACCAGGCAAGGAGTAGAGAAGCCACCTCTGCACAGGAAGGGAGGGGTGGCCTATCGTCCCAATCCAGTCTGTGGAGTGGGAACTACCTCCCTCCCTCTCCCCAGAACCGGTAGGGCTCACTCCCTCAACTGACTAAGGTGACTAAGGCAGCAGGCTGGGGCACCCAGCAATGTCACACGCCTACTAGTCCCAGGTCACAAAGCTGTTTCTGGCTGCAAATCTGACTGCCTGGGAGAAACTGCAGCTTCAGCAAATCTCCTCTCACTTCAGTCCTGTGATGTGAGAGAGCCCGGCTCCAGCTGCAATGGCTGGAGCACACCCCACACTAATTCTGGTCTGCTTCTGCAAACCAAGTACTCCAATCTCTGGCCAGAGACTAAAATGCCTGCAGCAGCCACCACTGCCAGCTTATCAAATATTGACTGACTTAGTATGAGCCCAGATTGAAAACAGAATCTTCCTCTCAGCCCTAGGGCTGGGAAAATGCCTGCAGCTTTTTCCAGTGTCCTTTTCCTCTCACAGTCTCCCAGACTCTCCCCAGGTTAGCTTCAGGGTTTGGGAGAAACAAGGTGCTCTCCCATAGCCTGGGTTACATAAACAGCCAGTGGAAAGGTGAGTGACAGAAGAAAACTCCCTCTCACATATCCGGGCTTCACTCACTTTCCTCAGGCAAACGCTGCCACACAGGCTGCTTGCCTACCTTCTCTTTCCCAAGTGTCTGAAGTATCCTTCACTTTTTTGGTGAATTCTCAATATTTCTTCTTGAATAAATCCTCACAGTGTTAATTTAGATGCACGATTTTGCTATTTCCAAGTAGACAAGGTATGCTAAAAGCCTTTAATCCACCATCTTGGGGTAAAATTCCTGGTATTGGCAATTTAGTTCCTTTCAGGTTTTTTTCTTGATCAGTATAGGTAAAGACTTATCAATTTCACTTATTTTTCCAGAAACCAAGTTTTGGCTTAATTTTCTCTAATATTTTGCTGCTGTTAATTTCATTGATTCATTCCTTTATTTTCATTGTTTCTTCTTACTTTTGAGTTAATTTGATTTTTGTTTTGTGATTTCTTTTAAATTTTTTTTAGGACAACAGAAATTTATGATCTCACAGTTTTGGAGGGTATAATTCCAAAATAAAGGTGTCAGCAGTGTTGTACTCCCTCCGAAGGTTCTAAAGAAGCATTTTTCTTTGACATCTAATTTCTGATGACTCCTGCAGTCACTCCAATCTCTGCCTTGGTGGTCACATAGCCCTCTTCCTTCTGTTTGTCTCTCTGTCTCTGTTTTCAAATATCATTCTCCTTTCTCTGATAAAGATCCCAGTCTTGGGGTGACATCCTAATCCAGATAACCTCATCTTGAGTTGATAACATCTGCAAAGACCATATTTGCAGACCTACATTCAGAAGTACCAGGAGTTAGGACTTCAACATGTCTTTCATGGACATAATTCAACCCACCACACTATTAAATAGGGAGGGATTTGACTCAGATGTAGCAGAAACATTATCTATTCACAGAAATCTGGCAGTGGAGTCAGTGGCAGATGTCGACATTTTTTTTTTTTTTATTTCAGTAGTTTTTTTTTTGGAAAACAGGTGGTTTTGGGTTACATAGATAAGTTCTTTAGTGATACTTTCTGATATTTTGGTGCACCTGTCACCTGAACAGTGTTAAATGATACACAGTGTGTGGTCTTTTATCCCTCACCCTTCTCCCAACCTTCCCTTTGAGTCCCTAAAGTCCATTATACCATTATTATGCATTTGCATTCATATAGCTTAGCTCCCACTTATAAGTGAGAACACATGATATTTGGGTTTCCATTCCTGAGTTACCTCACTTAGAATAATGGTCTCCAACTCCATCCAGGTTGCTGCAAATGACATTATTTTGTTCCTTTTCATGGCTGAGTAGTATTCTATATTGTATATATACCACATTTTCTTTATCTACTCATTGGTTGATGGGCATTTAGGCTGGTTCCATTTTTGTGCAAGTGCAAATTGTGCTGCTATAAACATGCATCTGCAAGTGTCAAGTGTCGTTTTCATATAATAACTTCTTTTTCTCTAGGTAGATACTCAGTAGTGGTGTTACAGTAGGTAGCTAGGGACAGGCATGAGCAGGGCAGGAGAGGGCTCCCCTAACCCAACCAGGAATGTCAAGTGACAATCAGGTGATGGTCAGACAGTTGTTAACCATCTCTCAAAAATAATTGGTCACAGCCAGCACCAGGGAAAGGCAGTCTCCCTATAGATAGAAAAAACCTGAAACTGGTGATCAGCAGCTCTCCAATAAGATCTCAGGAGTTGGGTGAGTGGGCTTGGGCATGTACAGTAAGAGGCAAAATGGTGGAGTTTACTGTATATGACTCAGAGACATTCCACCAGCAAGGGAAGAACACCTCAAGTGAGCATGCATTCAACTCCAGTAAACACGCTGCACATGCTCACCTCTCAAGTGCTAGCAGGCCACTGCACATGCGGGCAGCCCACCCCAAGGGAAGAATCAGGGAAAAAGAAACAGAAGACCCTGGAAGTATGCCAACACATAAAACCCTAAGTCAAAAAGTCAAACCGTGCACTTGTCTTTCTAGTCACTTGTTTGGCCCTCTTCCAAGTATAATTTCTTTCCTTTTGTTCCTGCTCTAAAGCTTTTTAATAAACTTTTGCTGGTGCTCTAAAACTCGCATCAGTCTCTCCTTCTGCCTTATGCTGCTTAATCAAATTCTTTCTTCTGAGGAGGCAAGAACTGAGGTTGCTGCAGACTCATACAGATTTGACACCGCTAACACTGGGATTGATGAGTCAAATGGTAGTTCAACTTTTAGTTCTTTAAGGAATCAACATACTGTTTTCCATAGTGGTTATACTAGTTTACATTCCCACCAGCAGTGTAAAAGTTATTTGCACTTTCACAAAATGGATTCTACCCATACATGAGCATGGGATGTGTTCCCTCCACGCCAACATCTATTTTTTTTTTTATTTTTTAATCATGACCATTCTTGCGGGAGTAAAGTGGTATCTCATTGTGGTTTTTGTTTGTATTTCCCTGATAATTAGTGATAATGAGCATTTTTTCATATTTGTTGGCCACTTGTATATATTCTTTTGAGAATTGTCTATTCATGTCTTTAACCCACTTTTTGATGGGATTATTTGTTTTTTTCTTGCTGATTTGTTTGAGTTCCTTGTAGATTCTGGATATTAGTCCTTCATCAAATGCATAGTTTGCTAATATTTTCTCCCATTCTGTGGGTTGTCCATGTACTCTGCAGATTGTTTATTTTGCTGTACAGGAGCTTTATAGTTTAATTAGGTCCCATATGTTTATTTTTGTTTTTGTTGCATTTGCTTTTGCATTCTAGGTCATGAACTTTTTGCCTAAGCCAATGTCTAGAAGAGTTTTTCTGATGTTATCCCCCAGAATTTTTACGGATTCGGGTCTTATATTTAAGTATTTGATCCATCTTGAGTTGATTTTTGTATAAGGTAAGAGACGAGGATCCAGTTTCGTTCTTCTACATGTGGTTTGCCAATTATCCTAGCACCTTTTGTTGAGCAGGGTGTCCTTTCCATACTTAAGTTTTGTTTGCTTTGTTGAGGATCAGTTAACTATAAACACTTGGCTTTATTTCTTGGTTGTCTCTTCTGTTCCATTGGTCTACATGGCTATTTTTATACCAGTACCATGCTGTCTGGGTGACAATACCCTTGTAGTATAGTTTGAAGTCAGGTAATGTGATGCCTCCAGATTTGTTCTTTTTGCTTAGTCTTGCTTTCACTACGCAGGCTCAGTTTTGGTTCCATATGAATTTTAGGATTGTTTTTTCTAGTGATGTGAAGAATGATAATGGTACTTTGATGGGAATTGCACTGAATCTTGTTTTTGGCAGTATAGTTATTTTCACAATATTGATTCTACCCATCCATGAGCATTTGTTTGTGTTGTCAATGATTTCTTTCAGCAGTGCTTTGTAGTTTTCCTTATAGAGATCTTTCACCTCCTTGGCTAGGTATATTCCTAAGGCTTTTTTGGTTTTGGGTTTTTTTTTTTTTTTAATTTTTAAGTTCCAGGGTACATGTGCAGGATGTTCAGGTTTGTTACATAGGTAAATGTGTGCCATAGTGGTTTGCTGCACCTATCAACCCATCACCTAGGTATTAAGTCTGGAATGCATTAGCTATTTTTTATTGATGCTCTCCCTACCCCATCCTCTTTCAACAGGTCCCAGTGTGTGTTGTTCCCTTCCCTGTGTCCATGTGTTCTCATTGTTCTGCTCTTACTTATAAGTGAGACCATGCGTGTTTGGTATTCTGTTCCTGCATTAGTTTGCTGAGGATAATGGCTTCCAGCTTCATCCATGTCCCTGCAAGGAACATGATCTCATTTCCTTTTATGGCTGCATAGTATTTCATGGTGTATATGTACCAAATTTTCTTTATCCAGTCTATCACGGTTGGGCATTTAGGTTGAGTCCATGTCTTTGCTATTGCGAATGGTGCTGCAATAAACATAATGCATGCATGCATATTTATAACAGAATTATTTTGTTCCTTTGGGTACATACCCAGTAATGGGATTTCTGGGTCAAATGTTATCTTTGACTCTAGATTTTTGAGGAATCACCACACTGTCTTCCACAATGGTTGAACTAATTTACACTCCCACAAACAATGTAGAAAAATTCCTATTTCTCCACAGCCTTGATAGCATCTGTTGTTTCTTGACTTTTTAGTAATCACTATTCTGTCTGGAATGAGGTTTTGATTTGCATTCTCTGATGATTAGTGATATTAGGCATTTTTTCATGTTTGTTGGCCCCATGTATGTCTTTTTTTTTTGAAAAATGTGTTCATGTCCTTTGCACAGTTTTTAATGGGGTTGTTTGTTTTTTTATTATAAATTTGTTTAAGTTCCTTGTAGATTCTGGATATTAGACCTTTGTCAGATGGATACATTGAAAAAAAATTCTCCCATTCTGTAGATTGTCTGTTCCCTCTAATGATAGTTTCTTTTGCTGTGCAGAAGCTCTTTAGTTTAATTAGATCCCATTTGTCAATTTTTGCTTTTGTTGCAATTGCTTTTGGCGAGTTCATCATAAAATCTTTGCCCATGCCTATGTCCTGAATGGTATTGCCTAGATTTTCTTCTAGGGTTTTTATAGTTTTGGCCTTTACATTTAAGTCTTTAATCTATCTTGAGTTAATTTTTGTATAAGGTGTAAGAAAGAGGTCAGTTTCAATTTTCGGCATATGGCTAGCCAGTTCTCCCAGCACCATTTATTAAATAGGGAATCTTTCCCCATTGCTTGCTTTTTGTTATTGTTGTCATTATTGTTTTTTTTTTAGACAGAGTAACTCCATCACCGAGGCTGGAGTGCAGTGGCATGATCTCAGCTCACTGCCACCTCCCCCTCCTGAGTTCAAGCTATTCTCATGTCTCAGCCTCCCAAGTAACTGGAATTGCAAGCATGCATCAATATGCCCAGCTAATTTTGTGTTTTTAGTAGAGACAGGGTTTTGCCATGTTGGCCAGGCTGGTCTCAGACTCCTGAGCTCAAGTGATCTGTCAGCCTTAGCCTCCCAAAGTGCTTGGATTATAGGCATGACCCACCATGCCCGGCCTGTTGCAAATGCTTTTGGTGATTTCATCATAAAATCTTTGCTCATGCCTATGTCCTGAGTTGTACTGCCTAGATTTTCTTCTAGGGTTTTTATAGTTTTGGGTTTTACAGTTAAGTACTTAATATATCTTGGGTTAATTTTCGTATAAAGTGTAAGGAAGGGGTCCAGTTTCAATTTTCTGCATATGGCTAGCCAGTTCTCCCAGCACAATTTATTAAATAGGGAATTCTTTTCCCATTGCTTGTTTTTGTCAGGTTTGTCGAACATCAGATGGTTGCTGATGTGCAGTTTTATTTCTGAGTTCTCTGTTCTGTTCCATTGGTCTATGTGCCTGTTTTTGTACCAGTACTATGCTGTTTTGGTTACTGTAGCCTTTTGGTATAGTTTGAAGTTGGGTGCCGTGATGCCTCCAGCTTTGTTCTTTTTGCTTAGGATTGTCCTGGCTATACGAGCTCCTTTTTTGGTTCCACATGAATTTTAAAATAGTTTATTCTGATTCTGTGAGGAATATCAATGGTAATTTAATGAGAATAGCATTGAATCTATAAATTGTTTTGGGGAGTATGGCCATTTTCATTATATTGATTTTCATATTTATAAGCATGGAATGTTTTTTCGCCTGTTTGTGTCTTCTGTAATTTCCTTGATCAGTGGTTTGTAGTTCTTCTTGAAGATGTCCTTCATTTCCCTTGTTAGCTGTATTCCTAGGTATTTAATTCTCTTTGTGGCAATTGTGAATGAGAGTTAATTCATGATTTGGCTCTCTGCTTGTCTGTTTTTGGTGTATAGGAATGCTTGTGATTTCTGCACATTGATTTTGTATCTTGAGACTTTGCTGAAGTTGCTTATCAGCTTAAGAAGCTTTGCAGCTGAGATGATGCAGTTTTCCAGATATAGGAACATGTCATCTGCAAGCAAAGACAATTTGACTTCCTCTTTTCCTATTTAAATACCCTTAATTTCTTTCTCTTGCCTGATTTCCCTGGCCAGAACTTCCAATACTATTTTGAATAGAAGTGGTGAGAGAGGGCATCCTTGTCTTGTGCCAGTTTTCAAGGAAAATGCTTCAAGATTTTGCCCATTCAGTATGATATTGTCTGTAGGTTTGTCATAGATGGCTTTTATCATTTCGAGGATTGTGAGTATTTTATTGATGATTTTTGCATCAATGTTCATCAGGGATATTGGCCTGAACTTTTCTTTTTTTGTTGTATCTCTGCGAAGTTTTGGTATCAGTATGATGCTGGCCTTATGAATTAGGGAGGAGTCTCTCCTTTTCAGTTGTTTGGAATAGTTTCAGATAAATGTAGCATTGGTAGAATTCAGCTGTAAATTCATCTGGTCCTGGACTTTTTTTGGTTGGTAGGCTATTTATTACTGACTCAATTTCAGAACTTGTTATTGGTCTATTCAGGGATTCAACTTCTTCCTGGTTCAGTCTTAAGTGGGCATATGTGTCCAGGAATTTGTCCATTTCTTCTAGATTTTCTACTTTATATGCATAGGGGTGTGTATAGTATTCTCTGATGGTTGTTTGTATTTCTGTGGGATCAGTGGTGATATTCCCCCTTATCATTTCTGATTATGTTTATTTATATCTTCTCTTTTTTTCTTCTGTATTAGTCTAGCTAGTGGTTGATCTATTTTATTGACTTTTTTTTAACCAGCTCCTGGATTCATCAATTTTTGTTTTTTTGAACAAAAATTCTTCAAAAAATTTGAGCAATCTATCTCTATCTCCTTCAGTTCCACTTTGAGCTTGGTTATTTCTTGTCTTCTGCTAGCTCTGGGGTTTGTTTCTCTTGTTTCTCTAGTTCTTTTTGTTGTAATATTAGGATGTCGATATGAGATCTTTCTAGCTTTTTGATGTGAATATTTCATGCTACAAATTTCCCTTTTAACACTGTTTTAGCTGCATCCCAGAGGTTCTGGTTCATTTTCTCTTTGTTCTCATTAGTTTCAAAGAACTTCTTGATTTCAGCCTTAATTTCATTAATTTACCCAGGAGTCATTTAGAAGTAGGTTATTCAGTTTCCATGTACTTTTGTGGTTTTCAGTCAGTTTCTTAATCTTCAGTTCTAATTTGATTGTGCTGTGATCTGAAAGACTATTATGATTTCAGTTCACTGTGAAGTGTTTTACTTACAATTATATGATTTTAGAGTAAGTGTCATGTGGTACTGAGAAAAAAAATGTATTTGCCGTTGTTCTGGGGTGGAGAGTTCTGTAGATATCTCTCAGGTCCACTTGATCCAAGGCTGAGTTCAAGTCCTGAATATCTTTGTTAATTTTCTGTCTTGATGATCTATCTAATATTGGCAGTGGGGCATTAAAGTCTCTCACTATTATTGTGTGAGAGTCTAAGTCTCTTTGAAGGTCTTTAAGAATTTGTTTTATGAATCTGGGTGCTCCTGTATTGGGTACATACACATTTAGGATAGTTAGCTCTTCTTGTTGAATTCAGCCCTTTACCATTATGTAATGCCCTTCTTTGTCTTTCTTGATCTTTGTTGGCTTAAAGTCTATTTTGTCAGAAACTACAATTTCAACCCCTGCTTTTTTCTGCTTTCCATTGGCTTGGTAAATTTTCCTCCATCCCTTTATTTTGAGCCTATGTGTGTCTGCACATCAGATGTGTCTCTTGAATAAAGCACACTGATGGGTATTTTCTTTTTATCCAGATTTCCATTCTGTGTCTTTTAATTGTGGAATTTAGCACATTTAAATTTAAGGTTAATATTGTTAGGTGTTAATTTGTTCCTGTCATCATGATGCTGGCTGGTTAATTTTGCAGACTTGTTAATGTAGTTGCTTCATAGTGTCATTGGTCTGTGTACTTTGGTGTGTTTTTGTAGTGGCTGGTAACAGTTTTTCCTTTCCATGTTTAGTGATTCCTTCAGGAGCTCTTGCAAGGCAGGCCTGGTGGTGACGAAATCCCTCAGCATTTGCTTGTCTGAAAAGGATTTTATTTCTCCTTCGCTTATGAAGCTTAGTTTGGCTGGATATGAAATTCTGGGTTGGAAATTCTTTTCTTTAAGAATGTTGAATATTGGCCCCCAATCTCTTCTGGCTTGTAGGGTTTCTGCTGAAAGGTCCACTGTTAGTCTAATGAGCTTCCCTTTGTAGGTGAACTTGACTTTCTCTCTGGCTACCCATAACATTTTTTCCTTCATTTCAACCTTGGAGAATCTGACGATTATGTGTCTTGGGGTTGTTCTTGTGGAGTATCTTATTGGGGTTCTCTGGATTTCCTGGATTTGAATGTTGGCCTGTCTTGCTAGGTTGGGGAATTTCTCCTGGATGATATCTGAAGTGTGTTTTCCAACTTGGTTCCATTCTCCTGATCTCTTTCAGGTACTCCAATCAGTCACAGGTTTGGTCTTTTTACATAGTCCCATAGTTCTCATAGCTTTTGTTCATTCCTTTTCATTCTTTTCTCTCTAATCATGTCTGTTTGCCTTATTTCAGCTAGATAGTCTTCAAGCTCTGATATTCTCTCCTCCACTTGTTTGCTTCAGCTATTGGTCCTTGCATTTGTATCATGAAGTTCTCATGCTGTGTTTTTCATCTCCATCAGGTCATTTTTGTTCCTCTCTAAACTGGTTATTCTAGTTAACAGTTCCTGTAATCGTTTATCATGGTTCTTAGCTTCTTTGCATTGAGTTAGAACATAATCCTTGTTTTTTGTTGTTGTTGTTGTTTTGTCTGTTTGTTTTTTGTTTTGTTTTTTTTTGAGACAGAATCTCACTCTGTCGCCCAGGCTGGAGTGCAGTGGCGCAATCTCGGCTCACTGTAAGCTCCGCCTCCCGGGTTCACGCCATTCTCCTGCCTCAGCCTCTCCAAGTAGCTGGGACTACAGGCGCCTGCCACCACGCCCGGCTAATGTTTTGTATTTTTAGTAGAGACGGGGTTTCACCGTGGTCTCGATCGCCTGACCTCGTGATTCGCCCGCCTCAGCCTTCCAACGTGCTGGGATTACAAGCGTGAGCCACCGTGCCCGGCCGAACATAATCCTTTAGCTCAGTGAAGTTCATTATTACTCGCTTTCTGAAGCCTGCTTCTGTCAGTTCATCCATCTCAGCTTCAGCCCCGTTCTGTGCCCTTGCTGGAGAGGTGTTGTGATCATTTGGAGGAAAAGAGGCATTCTGGCTTTTGGAATTTTCAGCGTTTTTGCATTGGTTTTCCTCATCTTTGTGGATTTATCTATCTTTGATCTTTGAGGCATTGACCTTTGGATGGGGTTTTTGTGGCATCCTTTTTCCTGGTGGTGTTGTTGTCATTGCTTTCTGTTTTTTTTCTTTTAACAAGCCCCTCTTCTGCAGGTCTGTTGCAGTTTGCTGAAGGTCCACCCCAAACCCTGTTTGCCTGGGTATCACTGGTGGAGGCTGCAGAACAGCAAAGATTGCTGCCTGTTCCTTCATCTGGAAGCTTCATCCCAAAGGGGCACTGACCTGATGCCAGCCAGAACTTTCCTATATGAAGTGTCTGGCGACCTCTCTTGGGAGATCTCGCGCAGTCAGGAGGCACAGTATCAGGGACCCACTTAAGGAGGCAGTCTGGCTGCCCCTTAATGGTGTGGGTTCACTGCTGTGGGGGGAATTCCCCTCGTCCAGATTGTCCAGACTCTTCAGAGCCAGCAGGCAGGAAAGATTAAGTCTGCTGAACCTCAGACCATGGCCGCCCCTCCCCCCAGGTCCTCTGACCCAAGAAGATGGGAGTTCTGTCTAATAAAACCCTGACCGGAGTTGCTGGAGTTCCTGCAGAGAGGCCCTACCCAGTGAGGAGAGATGGATCTGGTTCCCACTTAAAGATGGCAACAAAAGCCAAAATTGACAAATGGGATCTAATTAAACTAAAGAGCTTCTGCACAGCAAAAGAAACTACCATCAGAGTGAACAGGCAACCTACAAAATGGGAGAAAATTTTCACAACCTACTCATCTGACAAAGGGCTAATATCCAGAATCTACAATGAACTCCAACAAATTTCCAAGAAAAAAACAACCCCATCAAAAAGTGGGCGAAGGACATGAACAGACACTTCTCAAAAGAAGACATTTATGCAGCCAAAAAACACTCATCATCACTGGCCGTCAGAGTGACGCTCATCATCTGAAAATGAAAAATGCTCATCATCACTGGCCATCAGAGAAATGCAAATCAAAACCACAATGAGATACCATCTCACACCAGTTAGAATGGCCATCATTAAAAAGTCAGGAAACAACAGGTGCTGGAGAGGATGTGGAGAAATAGGAACACTTTTACACTGTTGGTGGGACTGTAAACTAGTTCAACCATTGTGGAAGTCAGTGTGGCGATTCCTCAGGGATCTAGAACTAGAAATACCATTTGACCCAGCCATCCCATTACTGGATATATACCCAAAGGACTATAAATCATGCTGCTATAAAGACACATGCACACGTATGTTTATTGCAGCACTATTCACAATAGCAAAGACTTGGAACCAACCCAAATGTCCAACAACGATAGACTGGATTAAGAAAATGTGGCACATATACACCATGGAATACTATGCAGCCATAAAAAATGATGAGTTCATGTCCTTTGTAGGGACATGGGTGAAACTGGAAACCATCATTCTCAGTAAACTATCTCAAGGACAACAAACCAAACACCGCATGTTCTCACTCATAGGTGGGAATTGAACAATGAGAACTGACGGACACAGGAAGGGGAACATCACACTCTGGGGACTGTTGTGGGTTGGGGTGAGGGGGGAGGGACAGCATTAGGAGATATACCTAATGCTAAATGATGAGTTAATGGGTGCAGCACACCAACATGGCACATGGATACATATGTAACAAACCTGCACATTGTGCACATGTACCCTAAAACTTAAAGTATAATAATAATAATAAAAAAGAAGCAGTCTGGCCATGATTTGCCATAGCCACTGCACTGTGCTGTGGAAAATTCTGCCCAGTCCAAACCTCACAGTCTCCCTAGCACTGGCAGGGGAAAGCCACTGACTAGATCCATGGTAATGGCAGTCACCCCTCTCCTTGGGAACTCTGTCATCTTAGGCCGACTCCAGGCTGCTGTGCTGGCCAGTGGAGATTCCAAGCCAGTGGGTCTTAGCTTGCAGGATTCTGTGGGAGTGGGACCCACTAAGTGAGTCTGCTTGGCTCCCTGGCTTCAGCCCCCTTTCCACAGGAGTGGATGGATCTCCTGCCTCACTAGAGTTCCAGGAGCTGCCAAAGTATGCAAAAACTGCAGCTCAACGCCTGCCCCAAGTGTCTGCCTACCCTAGCAGCTGCCATGGATCTGCACAGCTTTGTGCTTGGGGCCCAGGGCCCCCAGTAGTGTAGGAACATGAGGGAATCTCCTGATCCATGGATTGAAAAACTCTGTGGGAAAAGCATAGTTCTCCAGGTGGGTGGCACAATTCCTCACTGCGAGAGGGAGGTTCCTTTGCCCCGTGAAGCTCCTGAGCAAACCATCACCCTACCCTGCTTTTCCTTGCACTCTGTTGGTTGCACCAACCACCTAGTCAGTCCCAATGAGACAATCTCGGTATCTCAGAAATGCAGAATTCACTCGCTGTTTACATTCCTCTCCTTGGGAGCTGCAGACAGGAGCTGTTTCTACTTGGCCGTATCGGCCCCTCCCCTTCACAGTTGGCTTCTTCTAAGTTGTTTTTGTTTGCTTGTTTGTTTTGCAGCTGTTGTAAAAGGGGGTTGAGTTCTTGATTTTTTTCTCAGTTTGGTTGTTGTTGGTTCATAGCCGTGCTACTGATTTTTTTACATTGATTTGTATCCTGATACTTTGCTGAATTCATTTATCAGATGTGGGAGCTTTTTCACTGAGTAGAGATTTCTAGGTATACGATCATATCATCAGTAAAAAGCAACAGCTTGACTCCCTCTTTACTGATTTGGATGAACTTTGTTTCTTCTTGTCTGATGCTCTGTCTAGGACTTCCAGTACTGTGTTGAATACAAGTGATAAAAGTGGATATCCTTGTCTTGTCCCAGTTCTCAGGGCAAATGCTTTCAACATTTCCCCATTCCATATAATATTGGCTATGGGTTTTTCATAGATGGCTTTTATGATCTTGAGATATGTCCCTTCTATGCCAATTTTGCTGAGGGTTTCAATCATAAAGGGTGCTAGATTTTCTCAAATGCTTTTTGTGCATCTATTGAGATGATCATATGATTTTTGTTTTTAATTCTGTTTATGTGATATATCACATTTATTGTTAAACCTTCCTTGATCCCTGGTATAGGACCCACTTGATCATGGTATATTATCTTTTTAATATGCTGTTGGGTTAAGTTGGCTAGTATTTTCTTGAGGACTTTTGGATCTATATTCATCACAGTATTGGTCTGTAGTTTTCTTTTTTGTTATGTCCTTTCCTGGTTTTGGTATTAACATGATACTGGCTTCATACAATTATTTAGGGAGGATTGCCTTGTTCTCTACCTTTTGGAGTAGTTTCAGTAAGATTAGTACCATTTCTTCTTTGAATGTTGGATAGAACTCAGCCATGAATCCATCTGGTCCTGGACATTTTTTGTTGGCAATTTTTAAATTATTGTTTCAGTCATGCTACTTGTTATTGGTCTGTTCAGAGCTTCTATTTCTTCCTGATTTAATCTAGGAGGGTTGTATATTTCCAGAAATTTCTCCATCTCCTCTAGATTCTCTAGTTTCTGCGTGTAAAAGTATTTATAGCAACCTTGAATAGTCTTTTGTATTTCTGTGGTATCAGTTGTAATATCTCCTTTTTCATTTCTAATTGAATTTTATTGGATCTTCTCTCTTCTTTTCTTGGTTAATCTCACTATAGGTGTATCAATTTTACTTATCTTTCCAAAGAAACAGGTTTTTGTTTCATTTGTCTTTTGTATTTGTATTTGTTTCCATTTCATTTAGTTCTGCTCTGGTCTTTGTTATTTCTTCTATTCTGCTGGGTTTGGGTTTGGTTTGTTCTTGTTTCTTTAGTTCCTTGAGGTGGGAGCTTGAGGTTGAGATTGTCTGTTTGCACTGTTCCAGACTCCATGATGTGGGCATTTAATGCTATAAACTTTCCTCTTAGCACAGCTTTTGCTGTATCCCAGAGGTTTTGATAC
The DNA here is from genome assembly GCF_028878055.3 of Symphalangus syndactylus. Taxonomy (NCBI): domain Eukaryota; kingdom Metazoa; phylum Chordata; class Mammalia; order Primates; family Hylobatidae; genus Symphalangus; species Symphalangus syndactylus. The sequence continues at coordinate 74,412,337 of NC_072433.2, forward strand.
ATTGTATCACTATTTGTTCAACTCAAAGAATTTTTTAATTTCCACCTTGATTTCATTGTTGACCCAAAGATCATTCAAGAGCAAATTATTTAATTTCCATGTATTTGTATAGTTTTAAGGGTTCCTTTTGGAGTTAATTTCCAGGTTTTTTCCACTATGGTCTGAGAGGATATTTGATATAATTTTGATTTTCTTAAATTTATTGAGACTTGTTTTGTGACCTTTCATATGGTCTATCTTGGAGAATGTTCCATGTGCTGAAGAAAAGAATGTATATTCTGCAGTTGTTGGATAGAATGTTCTGTAAATATCTGTTAAGTCCATATGTTGTAGGGTGTAGTTTAAGTCCATTGTTTCTTTGCTGACTTTCTGTCTTGATCACCTGTCTAGTGCTGTCAGTAGAGTACTGAAGTCCCCCACTATTACTGTGTTGTCATCTATCTCATTTCTTAGGTCTAGTAGTAATTGTTTTATAAATTTGGGAGTGCCAGTGTTAGGTGCATATACATTTAGGATTGTGATATTTTCCTGTTGGACTAATCCTTTTATTATTATATAATGTCCCTCTTTGTCTTTTTTTATTTTTTATTATTTTTACTGTTGTTGTTTTAAAGTCTGTTTTGTTTGATATAAGAATAGAAGAATAGCTATTCTTGCTTGCTTCTGGTTTCCATTTGCATGGAATATCTTTTTCTACTCCTATACCTTAAGTTTATGTGAGTGCTTATGTTTTAGGTGAGTCTCTTGAAGACAGCAGATACTTGGTTGGTTGATATTTATCCATTCTGTATCTTTTAAGTGAAGCATTTAGGCCATTTACATTCAACATTAGTATCGAGATGTGAGGTATTGTTCTATTCAATACGAAAGCTGTTGCCTTAATACCTTCTGTTATTTTTTTCATTGTGTTATTGTTTTATAGGCCCTGTGATCTTTATCCTTTAAGGAGGTTCATTTTGATATATTTCCAGGGTTTGTTTCAAGATTTAGAACTCGGCCAGGTACGGTGGCTCACATCTGTAATCCAAGCACTTTGGGAGGCCAAGGCAGGTGGATGACTTGAGGTCAGGAGTTCAAGACCAGCCTGACAAACATGGTGAAATCCTGTCTCTACTAAAAATACAAAAACTAGTGGGGCATGGTGGCATGCACCTGTAATCCCAGCTACTCAGGAGGCTGAGGCAGGAGAATCACTTGAACCCAGGAGGCGGAGGTTGCAGTGAGCTGAGATCGTGCCACTGCACTCCAGCCTGGGCGACAGAGTGAGATTTAGAACTCCTTTTAACATTTCTTGTAGTGCTGGCTTGATACTGGCAAACTCTCAGCATTTGTTTGTTTGAAAAAGACTTTACCTCTCCTTCATTTATGAAGCTTAGTTTTGCCAAATACAAAGTTCTTGGCTGGTAATTGTTTTGTTTCAGGAGAGTAAAGATGGGACCCCAGTTCCTTCTGGCTTATAAGGTATCTGCTGAGAAATCTGGTGTTAATCTGATAGGTTTTTCTTTTAGAGGTTATCAGATGCTTTTGTCTTACAGCTCTTAAGATTATTTTGTTCATCTAGACTTTAGATAAACTGATGACTATGTGCCTAGGTAATTATCTTTTTGTGATGAATTTCATGGGTGTTTTTTGAGCTGCTTTTATTTGGATGTCTAGATCTCTAGCAATGCCAGGGAAGTTTTCCTCAATTATTCCCTCAAATAAGTTTTCCAAACTTTTAAATTTCTCTTTCTCCTCAGGAACATGAATTATTCTCAGGTTTGGATGTTTAACATAATCTCAAATTTCTTGGAGGCATCGTTCATTTTTTTAAAAATTCTTTTATCTTTGTCTTTGCCAGATTGGGTTAATTCGAAAGCCTTTTCTTCAAGCTCTGATGTTCTTTCTTCTACTTGTTGTATTCTACTGTTAAAACTTTTCAGTGTGTTTTGCATTTCTCTAAGTTTATCTTTAGTGTCCAGAAGGTGTGATTGTTTTTTCTTTATGATATCTATTTCTCTGGAGAATTTTTCTCCTATAATATGTATTTTTAAAGAATTTCCTTAAGTTGATTTCACCTTTCTCTAGTATTTCCTTGAGTAGCTTGATAATCAACTTTCTGAATTCTTTATCTGGCAAGTCTGAGATTTCTTCTTGGTTCACATCCATTGCTGGGGACCTAGTGTAATCTTTTGGGGGGTGTTATACTAATAGAACCCTGTTTTGTCATATTAACAGAATTACTTTTCTGTTTCCTTCTCAATTGGGTACACTGTTTCTGTGGAGAGGTCTGAAACTCAATGCCTGATGTTCAGATTATCTTGTCCGATGGGGTGATCCTTTGATGTGGTGTTCTCCCCCTTCCTCTAGTGATGGGGCATCCTGAGAGCTGGACTGCAGAGATTGTTATCACTCTTCTGGGTCTAGCCACCCAGAGGGGCCAATAGGCTCCAGCCTGTTGCTGGAGAATGTCTGCAAACAGTCCTATGATATGATCCATCTTCATGTCTCCCAGCCATGGATACCAGCTCCTGCTCTGGTAGAAGTGGCACGGAAATGAAGTCAACTGTGAGAGTCCTTGATTATAGATACATTTAGTATGCTGGCTTTCTTAAATGCTGGTTATATTAACAGTGAAGTTTTCACATAGACACACTCAAGACCTCTGGTTAGCTAGTATGTTGCAGGCAGTGGAATTAGGTGTTGTGTTCTCCTTCCTAGGATCAAGGTTACTCTGTCATGAGTTGCTATAATGGCTTGAGTTGGCTGGCCTCCAGCCAGGAGGTGGTGCTTTCAAGACAGCACCAGCTGCAGTAGTAGTAGGTGGATCTAAGCTTGCCCTAAGTTGTCCAGGGGAGGTATGTTGGTTTCTCAGGTGATGGATGCAGTCATAAAACTCCCAAGAGTTTCTGTCTTTTGTGTTCGGCTACCAACACAGGTAGAGAAATACTATCAGGTAGAGACAGGGTTAGGCAAGTCTGGGCTCAGACTCTCCTTGGGTAGGGCTTGTCATGGCCACTGTGCGGGATGAAAGGTAGTTCTCAGGCCAACGAGATGATGTTCCAGAAGGGATCTTGGCCACCTGTGCTGTATCATATAGTTTGCCAGGGAAGTGGGGGATAGCCAGTAGCAAGAGGCCTCACACAGCTCCCACACAGTCGGTGGGCCAGTCTTGCTCCTGCAGTGCCCTGCTCAGACTTTGCCCCAGGCCCTGAGCTTCCCTACTGAGAAAGCAAGCACGGCTTTCAGGCCTTACCCCTCCCTGTCTGCCTGATCCATCAGTGGCAGCTCCTGCACTCCTGCACCTGTATCTGCAGCAGCTCCTGCTCATCTCCTCAACTCCACTCAAGAAAATTGTGCCCAGTTGAAAACACTACCAATTTCACTTGGAAGCTTCCTTTGCCCTGTGTCCCATCCCCAATTCTACTGACTGCCTTCCTTGAGAGCCTCTGTTAAGTATAGTCAGGGATGGCTTCCCTGGGCTCAAGCTGGAGACTGGGAGTGCCTGTCAGGCACCTCCCATTACTATTTCTACTTTTATATTTCACACAATGCCCTAAATCTGTTTCAGCTCTAGGTAAGGTTAAATCCTTCTCCTGTGATCTGAATGTTCAGATTCCCCAGGGGAGCTGTGTGTTTGGAGGCAGGTTTCCCCACTTCACACTTTGGGAACTCAGTATTTTACCTGTTTTGCAGAATTGGCACTGTTGTGCCACTTCTTTCAAAGAACCTGTGAATTATTTTGGTTTTCCTGGTACATTCCTGCAACGGTTCTTGGAGCAAAAAATCATAGTGTAATTCTCCATATGCTGGCTGTTCTGTCTGTCCAAGTGGGAGCAGCACATTAGCCCTGTCTCCTGTCTGTCACCTTGTCTGATATCCCTCTCCTTTTTGTGATTTCTTAATACAAATTTAAATCAGTCATTTTTTGACATTTCTTTTTATTAATACAATCATTTAAATCCATGCATTTTCCTCAAATTAACATTTTAGAAATGCTCCATTAATTTTTATATTCTGAAATGTCATTTTCATTTCCCAAACTTTTTCTATTTCCTCTTGTGAGCTGTTCTTTGTCTAATGAAGTATTTAGGCATTTATATTTAATGCAATTCTCAATATGGTTTAAATCTACCACCTTCCTTTTCTTTTTTCATTTGTCTCATTTTTTCTTATTCCTTTTTTCCTTTTTGGAGGGGATTGAGTACTTTATTATTACTCCATTTTATTTTTACAGTTAACTTATTATTATGTCTACCTGTATGATTTCTTAGTGTTTTCTGTTATCAATATCCATCTTTAATTAATTACAGTGTATCTTCAAATAATATACTGCTTCCCATATAAGAAACTTACAATTTATTTTCATTTCTCCCTTCTGCACTTTGTGCTATTGTCATTTTGCTTTTTAGTTCTACGTCTATTTTACTTCTGGAAATGTTACAAAACCTACACAACATTTCGCTATTATGTTTCAGACCTACTTTAGACCTGTTTTCCATTCCGAGTACTCTTGAGTTTTGTGTAGATCCAAGATTCCGTATCATGTCCATCTCTTTCTGACTGAAGAACTTACTAGAACATATCCTATAATGAAGTTCTTCTGGAAATGAATTTTCCAATATTTATTTTTGTCTAAAATTTATTTATTTCACCTTCCTTTATGAAAAATCTTTTTTTATTATACTTTAAGTTCTAGGGTACACGTGCACAACATGCAGATTTGAAATATAGGTATACACATACCATGTTGGTTTGCTGCACCCATCAAATCATCATTTACATTACGCATTTCTCTCAGTGCTATCCCTCTCCTAGCCCCCCGACAGGCCCTGGTGTGTGATGTCCCCTGCCCTGTGTCCAAGCGATCTCATTGTTCAGTTTCCACCTATGAGTGAGAACATGCAGTGTTTGGTTTACTGTCCTTGTGATAGTTTGCTGAGAATGATGGTTTCCAGCTTCATCCATGTCCCTATAAAGGACATGAACTCATCAATTTTTATGGCTGCATAGTGTTTCATGGTGTATATGTGCCACATTTTCTTAATCCAGTCTATCGTTGTTGGACATTTGAGTTGGTTCCAAGTCTTTGCTATTGTGAATAGTGCCGCAATAAACATACATGTGCATGTGTCTTTACAGCAGCATGATTTATAGTCCTTTGGGTATATACTCAGTAATGGGATGGCTGGGTCAAATGGTAATTCTAGTTCTAGATCCTTGAGGAATTGCCACACTGTCTTCCTCAATGGTTGAACTAATTTACACTCCCATCAACAGTGTAAAAGTGTTCCTATTTCTCCACATCCTCTCCAGCATCTGTTGTTTCCTGACTTTTTAATGATTGCCATTCTAACTGGCATGAGATGATATCTCATTGTGTGTTTGATTTGCATTTCTTTGATGACCAGTGATGATGAGCATTTTTTCATGTGTCTGATGGCTGCATAGATGTCTTCTTTTGAGAAGTATCTCTTCCTGTCCTTTGCCCACTTTTTGATGAAGTTGTTTGTTTTTTTCTTGCAAATTTGTTTCAGTTCTTTGTAGATTCTGGATATTAGCCCTTTGTCAGATGGGTAGATTGCAAAATTTTTCTCCCATTCTGTAGGTCGCATGTTCACTCTGATGATCGTTTCTTTTGCCATGCAGAAGGTCTTTAGTTTAATTAGATCCCGTTAGTCTATTTTGGCTTTTGTTTCCATTGCTTCTGGTGTTTTAGTCATGAAGTCCTTGACCATGCCTATGTCCTTGACCATGCCAATACCTTGGAATGGTATTGCCAAGGTTTTCTTCTAGGGTTTTTATGGTTTCAGGTCTAACATTTAAGTCTTTAATCCATCTTGAATTAATTTTTGTATAACGTGTAAGGAAGAGATCCAATTTCAGCTTTCTACATGTGGCTAGCCAGTTTTCCCAGCACCATTTATTAAATAGGGAATATTTTCCCTATTTCTTGTTTTTGTCAGATTTGTCAAAGATCAGATGGTTGTAGATGTGTGGCATTCTTTCTAAGGCCTCTGTTCTGTTCCATTCATCTATATATCTGTTTTGGTACCAGTACCATGCTGTTTTGGTTACTGTAGCCTTGTAGTATAGTTTGAAGTCAGGTAGTGTGATGCCTCCAGCTTTGTTCTTTTTGCTTAGGATTGACATGGCAATGAGGGCTCATTTTTGGTTCCATATGAGCTTTGAACTAGTTTTTTCCAATTCTGTGAAGAAAGTCATTGGTAGCTTGATGGGGATAGCATTGAATCTATAAATTACTTTGGGCAGTATGTCCATTTTCACGATATTGATTGTTCCTATCCATGAGCATGGAATATTCTTCTATTTGTTTATGTCCTCTTTTATTTCATTGAGCAGTGGTTTGTAGTTCTCCTTGAAGAGGTCCTTCACATCCCTTGTAAGTTGTATTCCTAGGTATTGTATTCACTTTGAAGCAATTGTGAATGGGAGTTCACTCATAATTTGGCTCTCTGTTTGTCTATTCTTGGTGTATAAGAATGCTTGTGATTTTTGCACATTGATTTTGTATCCTGAGACTTTTGCTGAAGTTGCTAATCAGCTTAAGGAGATTTTGGGCTGAGATGATGGGGTTTTCTAAATATACAATCATGTCATCTGCAAGCAGAGACAGTTTGACTTCCTCATTTCCTAACTGAATACTCTTTATTTCTTTCTCTTGCCTGATTGCCCTGGACAGAACTTCCAACACTATGTTGAATAGGAGTGGTGAGAGAGGGCATCCTTGTCTTGTGCCAGTTTTCAAAGGGAATGCTTCCAGTTTTTGCCCATTCAGTATGATATTGCCTGTGGGTTTGTCATAAATAACTCTACAATTTTGAGATACGTTCCATCAACACCTAGTTTATTGAGATTTTTTAGCATAAAGGGCTGTTGAATTTTGTTGAAGGCCTTTTCTGCATCTATTGAGATAATCATGTGTTTTTATCGTTGGTTCTGTTTATGTGATTACGTTTATTGATTTGCATATGTTGAACCAGCCTTCCATCCCAGGGATGAAGCCCACTTGATCATGGTGGATAAACTTGTTGATGTGCTGCTGCATTTGATTTGCCAGTATTTTATGGAGGATTTTTGCATTGATGTTCATCAGGGATATTGGTCTAAAATTCTCTTTTTTTTGTTGTGTTTCTGCCAGGCTTTGGTATCAGGATGATGTCGGCCTCATAAAATGAGTTAGGGAGGATTCTCTCTTTTTCTATTGATTGGAATAGTTTCAGAAGGAATAGTACCAGCTCTTCTTTGTACCTCTAGTAGAATCATACTGTGAATCCATCTGGTCCTGCACTTTTTTGGTTGGTAGGCTATTAATTATTACCTCAATTTCAGAGCCTGTTATTGGTCTATTCAGAGATTCAACTTCTTCCTGGCTTAGTCTTGGAAAAGTGGCTGTGTGCAGGAATTTATCCATTTCTTCTAGATTTTCTAGTTTATTTGTGTAGAAGTGTTTATAGTATTCTCTGATGGTAGTTTGTATTTCTGCAGGATCGGTAGTGATATCTCCTTTATCTTATCGTTTTTTATTGCGTCTATTTGATTCTTCTCTCTTTTCTTCTTTGTTAGTCTTGCTACCAGTCTATTATTTTTGTTGATCTTTTCAAAAAACCAGCTTCTGGATTCATTGATTTTTTGAAGGTTTTTTTTGTGTCTCTATCTCTTTCTGTTCTGCGCTGATCTTAGTTACTTCTTGCCTTCTGCTAGCTTTCGAATGTGTTTGCTCTTGCTTCTCTAGTTCTTTTAATTGTGATGTTAGCATGTAGATTTTAGATCTTTCCTGCTTTCTTTTGTGGGATTTAGTGATGTAAATTTCCCTCTATACACTACTTTAAATGTTTCCCAGAGATTCTGGTATGTTGTGTCTTTGTTCTCATTGGTTTCAAAAAACATCTTTATTTCTGCCTTCATTTCGTTATTTACCCAGTAGTCATCCAGGAGCAAGTTGTTCAGTTTCTATGTAGTTGTGCGGTTTTGAGTGAGTTTCTTAATCCTGAGTTCTAATTTGATTGCACTGTGCTCTGAGAGACTGTTGTGATTTCCGATCATTCACATTTGCTGAGGAGTGCTTTACTTTCAATCATGTGGTCAATTTTAGAATAAGTGTGATGTGGTGCTGAGAAGAATGTATATTCTGTTGATTTGGGGTGGAGAGTTCTGTAGATGTCTGTTATATCTGCTTGTTGCAGAGCTGAGTTCAGGTCCTGGATATCCTTGTTAAACTTCGGTCTCATTGATCTGTCTAATATTGACAGTGGGGTGTTAAAATCTCCCATTATTATTGTGTGGGAGTCTAAGTCTTTTTGTAGGTCTCTAAGGACTTCCTTTATGTATCTGGGTGCGTATATATTTAGGATAGTTAGTTCTTCTTGTTGAATTGATCCCTTTACCATTATGTAATGGCTTTCTTTGTCTCTTTTGATCTTTGTTGATTTAAAGTCTGTTTTATCAGAAACTAGGATTGCAACCCCTGCTTTTTTTTTTCTTTTTGCTTTCCATTTGCTTGGTAGATCTTCCTCCATCCCCTTTTTTTAGCCTATGTGCATCTTTGCACATGAGATGGGTCTCCTGAATACAGTACACTGATGGGTCTTGACTCTTCATCCAGTTTGCCAGTCTGTCTTTTAATTGGGCCACTTAGCCCATTTACATTTAAGATTAATATTGTTATGTGTTAATTTGATCCTGTCATTATGATTTTCACTGGTTATTTTGTCCATTAATTGACACAGTTTCTTTATAGCATCGATGGTCTTTACAATTTGGCATGTTTTTGCAGTGGCTGGTACCAGTTGTTCCTTTCCATGTTTAGTGCTCCCTTCAGGAGCTCTTATAAAGCAGGACTGGTGTTGACAAAATCTCTCAGAATTTGCTTGTCTGTAAAGGATTTTATTTCCCCCTCACTTATGAAGCTTAGTTTGGCTGAATATGAAATTCTGGGTGGAAACTCTTTTCTTTAAGAATGTGGAATATTGGCCTCCACTCTCTTCTGGCTTGTAGGGTTTCTGCCAAGAGATCTGCTGTTAGCCTGATGGGCTTCCCTTTGGGGATAACTCGACCTTTCTCTCTGGCTGCCCTTAACACTTTTTCCTTCATTTCAACTTTGGTGAATTTGACAATTATGTGTCTTGGAGTTGCTCTTCTCGAGGAATATCTTTGTGGTGTTCTCTGTATTTCCTGAATTTGAATGTTGGCCTGCCTTGCTAGATTGGGAAGTTCTCCTGCATAGTATTCTGAAGAGTGTTTTCCAACTTGGTTCCATTCTCCCCGTCACTTTCAGGTACACCAATCAAAGATAGATTTGGTCTTTTCATGCAGTCCCGTATTTCTTGGAGGTTTTGTTTGTTTCTTTTTACTCTTTTTTCTCTAACTTTGTCTTCTCGCTTTATTTCATTAATTTTATCTTCAATCACTGATACCCTTTCTTCCACTTGAACAAATCGGCTATTGAATCTTGTGCATGTATCACAAAGTTCTCATGCCATGGTTTTCAGCTCCATCAGGTCATTTAAGGACTTCTCTACACTGTTTATTCTAGTTAGCCATTTGTCTAATCTTTTCTCAAGGTTTTTAGCTTCTTTGTGGTGGGTTCGAACATCCTCCTTTAGTTCAGGGAAGTTTGTTATTACACACCTTCTGAAGCATACTTCTGTGAACTCGTCAAAGTCATTCTCCATCCAGCTTTGTTCTGTTGCTGGAAAGGAGCTGTGATCCATTGGAGGAGAAGACACACTCTGATTTTTAGAATTTTCAGCTTTTCTGGTCTGATTTCTCCCCATCTTTGTTGTTTTATCTACCTTTGGTCTTTGATGTTGGTGACCTACAGATGGGGTTTTGGTATAGATGAACTTTTTGTTGATGTTGATGCTATTCTTTTCTGTTTGTTAGTTTTCGTTCCAACAGTCAGGTCCCTCAGCTGCAAGTATGTTGGAGTTTACTGGAATTGCACTCCAGACGCTGTTTGCCTGGGTATCACCAGCGGAGGCTACAGAACAGCAAATACTGCTGCCTGATCCTTCTTCTGGAAGCTTCATCCAAGAGGGGCAGCCACCTATATGAGGTGTCTGTTGGCGCCTACTGGGAGGTGTCTCCCAGTTAGGCTACATGGGGGTCAGGGACCCACTTGAGGGGACAGTCTGTCCATTATCAGAGCTCAAACGCTGTGCTGAGAGAACCACTGCTCTCTTCAGAGCTGTCATTCAGGGATGTTTAAGTCTGCATAAGCTGTCTGCTGCCTTTTGTTCAGCTGTGCCCTGCACACAGAGGTGGAGTCTAGAGGCAGTAGATCTCACTGAGCTGCAGTGGGCTCTGCCTAGTTTGAGCTTCCCAGCCACTTTGTTTACCTACTCGAACCTCAGCAATGGTGGACGCCCCTCCCCCAGCCAGGCTGCCGCTTCACAAATCGATCTCAGACTGTTGCAGTAGCAATGAGCAAGGCTTCATGGGCATGGGAACTGCTGAGCCAGGCACAGGAGAGAATCACCTTGTCTGCCAGTTTCTAATACGTTGGGAAAAGTGTAGTATTTGGGTGGAGAGTGTCCTGTTTTTCCAGGTAGTCTGTCACGGCTTCCCTTGGCTAGAAAAGAGAAGTCCCCTGACCCCTTGCACTTCCTGGGTGAGGCAACACCCCGCCCTGCTTCAGCTCACCCTCCGTGGGCTGCACCCACTGTCCAACCAGTGCCAATGAGATGAACCAGGTACCTCAGTTGAAAATGCAGAAATCACCCATCTTCTGCATCGATCATGCTGGGAGCTGCAGACCCAAGCTGTTCCTATTTGGCCATCTTGGCAACTCCCTCTGAAAAATCTTTTTACTGTATATAGAGTTCTATATCCTGCTTACCCACCCTTCAAACTTATATATCATTTCTGTGTAACTTGGCTTGATCAGTTTCTAGCAAGAATCACACAGTCATTCTTTTCTTCATTCCTCTGTGAATAAATGTGTTTTTATGTTTTCTTCTGGTCTTTAATATTTTCTTTTTATTACTAGTTTTGGACAATTTATAATGTGTTTTGGTGTAAGCATCTTTGAATTTATCCTGCTTGAGTTTCTTTGAGCTTCTTACATCTGTGGGCATTTAGTTTTCACCATTTTTGGTTATTTTTTGTCCACTATGTGTTTACGTATTTTCTTTTCCCCTCTTTTTCTGGGACTTCAAGTGTGTGTGTGTGTGTGTGTGTGTGTTTACATATTTTCTTTTCCCCTCTTTTTCTGGGACTTCAAGTGTGTGTGTGTGTGTGTGTGCGCGCGCGCGCGCATGTGTGCAGGTGCATGCATGTGACTGCTTTCCCATAGTTCACTGAGCTTCTGTTCATTTTTCTTTTCAGTCATTTTTGTTTCATTTTTAATATTTATATTATTTTGTCTTCAAAATCTTTAATCTTTGCTTCTTCAATGTCTAACCTGCAGGTTATTCCATCCTATAAAAGTTTCATCTCTAGAAGTTCCATTTGGTTCTTTCTGTCATTATGTTTATATTTTTCTTTACATCATCGAGAATATTTAATACCTGTATATTCATATTCTATGTGTGTTCATGTGTAAAATAGTTTTAAAGCCTTGCCTGCTAATTCCATGATCATCCTCATTTCTGCGTCTGTTTTTAGTGACAGATTTTTCTTCTGGTTAAGGATCACGGCCAGGCGCGGTGGCTCATTCCTGTAATCCCAGCACTTTGGGAGGCTGAGGCGGGCGGATCACGAGGTCAGGAGATCGAGACCATCCTGGCTAACACGGTGAAACCCCATCTCTACTAAAAAATACAAAAAATTAGCCAGGCTAGGTGGCGGGCGCCTGTAGTCCCAGCTAAGCGGGAGGCTGAGGCAGGAGAATGGCGTGAACCCCAGGGGACAGAGCCTACAGTGAGCCAAGATTGCACCACTGCACTCCAGCCTGGGTGAAAGAGCGAGACTCTGTCTCAAAAAAAAAAAAAAAAAAATCACATTTTCCTGCTTTCTTCAAATGTCTAGTAATTCTTCTTTGAATGTCAGACATGAATTTTATGTTGGTAAGTGCTGAATTTCATTTAAGTAATGCTGGACTTTGTTCTGGCAGGCATTTAAATTACTTGCAGATCAGCATATTTTTCAGGCATATTCTAAAGCTTTTTTAGAGTGGGTCTAGAATTACCTTTACACTGAGGTAACTTAGCCCCCACTACTAAGGCATGATCTTTCTGGGATTTCTATTGACTGCATTATGTATTCAGTGAGATCGCTCCGCTTTGGCTAGTAGGAACTCAAATAATTCCTAGCCCTGTGTAAGTTCTGTGAGTTATTCAGCTTCCAGTTCTCCACTAATTTTTCTCTCCCAGGTAGTTTTTCTTTACCTGACTTAATAAGGTTCTAATTTTATGTTCACCAATTTGTATTCAGCCAAAGATTCAAGGACCTTATTATATAGATTTCTGGAGCACTTTTTGTGCATAGCAACTTATTCCCTGGAAATCTTCCCAGTAAGTTCTAGCCACCTCAGCTTCTTGATCTCTGTGGTCTTGGTTTTTTCAACCCATTAAGACTATAGGGCTTTGTTTGTATTTCTCCTCCCTTCACTGCCATCTAGAAATTCTTCTAGGCAGAAAGCTAAGGGCAACTATAGATTTCATTTTATATGCTTCCCTTCTATTAGGAATCCTAGTCCTATGATTCCTGTTAAACAATTTCTGAAAATAGGTTTTTCAGCTATTTTTCCTATTTTCTAGTTGTTTTGTCAAGAGAGGAAGACCCATAGTAGTTTCTCATTCATAAGTGAAAGAGCACGTCCCCGTGGTAATCAGTCTTTTGTAGAGATACTGCATTTTCTTTGGGACAATTTTATTGTTGGCTCTGTTAAGAGATACAGTATTCATAGCTACAGAGCATATTTTACCTAGTTTTTTCACTGAGGGGTTCCAAAAGTATCATAAAAGTCAAAGACTTCTTGATAGTAGTATTTCCATGCATGGTGCAGGATGAGTGACCATAATTTATGCCTTTCCATGGGATAAAAAGACGAGTGTTTCCAATGGGATGTATGTTTGCAGCTCCTGGTTTTGTGCAACGAGCTGAGGAATAGCCCCTCTAGTACATGGTCTGTAACTTTAAATCCTGTTTTTCTGTTGCCATCAAAGTCCTAGCCTCTAAAGCATTTACCATAATGGGCCACACAGTTTCAATTCCCACTTGCCATTGCTTGTTTCCACTTTATTTCCAGCTCCTAGAGATTTGACTTTCTTGTTTTGAAACTCAGCTATGTGATTTTATACAGCTATAAAATGGTAATTCATTTTCTGTAATTCCATGTATTTGTAAAGAAAGAATGCTTTTCAACATCAGTTCTGACTACCATTTGATTATTAGTGTTCCAAAATTTTTACATGATGCAACTGCAGGTCAAAAAGGATATGTGATTTTTATCACGGTAGAAACTGATTAGTAAGAGATTAGTAGAAGGACAGAACAGTTGCACCTATTAAATTAAAAAAAAATCAACAAGTATTTTGTTGCACTTCAATTAATATTGAATTGAAATTTTTCATTTACTGCCCCCAAGCAAAAAGTAAATCTAGCTTGAGTGCTGCAAGTATACAGCATTTAGGAATTAGCACATAATAAATATTTATAATTGTTGGATGATTAAAAACAGCAGAAATATGTTGAAAAATCAATTTTTAAAACAAGTATTAGAAGCAAGGAGCAGAAGATAAAACTATTGCTAAGAAGTTTAGTATTATTACTTTCAAGTGTGTAGAGGATTAAGTCTGAAGCTTATGGAAATCCATATATAAGCCTTTTAATGACTAGATTTTTAAAATTTATTATTGGTGTATTGAGTTTTTTTAATATTGTAAACGATTTTGCTAGTATCTTTCATCAATAAGTCTATATGCTCTCACCCTACCCTTTGTCAAGTTTAAGAGAGTTCACTTTGTTCAGAAAAATGTTCCAGTACATGTCCAAATTTGGTGACTATAGTTTTCCTCTGGTGAAATTGCCATATTTTATTATGCTTGTTTTCCATTTTCTAAAAGAACATTTATTTTTAAAGTTTACAATAATAAAACTAGATGTACTTGAAAAAATATGGGATTTAAACAGTATTCCTTTGTAATTTCTGTTAAGTAGTTTGGCTGGTTATTTTCAAAGTGGAGATTGTGTCAATCAATGTCAATTGCACTGTCTTCTCCAGGTTTGTCAGACACTGTTCCAATATAATCCAACTTTTTAAAACATCTGGAATAATTACTCCTCCATCTTTTTCCACATTCTAGGCCAGATACAGAAATAAATGAATGATAGAAGTATAGTTAGCCAATTTGCATGTATAAATGTCTAGTCCACTTATATCAGTCCAAATATGTCTCCCTTAATTTAATTTAAGCCTAAGTGCCTTAAATTGATATGATTTTAAAAAGGAAAAGATAAAATAGCATTATTTATAGTCACTAAAATAATCCATGAAAGATTAGGAATAAAAGCTTAAATTTTGATTAAATGACCAATTAAAAACAAAGAATAGTTACAGACTGAGCCTCAATCATAGAGAAGCCATGACACTTAGGAAGAGAAGCATGAGCTAATTCATACAAGTAATAAAAAGTTACTAATATGATGAAGTCTGCTGAATTCTAAATTGCTACTGGGTAATTTTTCAGTTAAGTATAAATGTAGCATCTGGCACATTCATCCAACTTAAATACATGTCATGTGGTTGAATAAAATATGAAGAGCTATTTAAAATTTGAAAGATGTAGACTAAATGCTACTAAACTGCTTAGCATTCCACATTTTCATTCCTGAAAATCTAACTTCTCTTCAGGTTTTTCTTTCGTCTCTAATAGTAGCCTTAACATAATTTCTAAAGTGAGAAAAATAGTGGGATAAATCATGAAAAATAAAAATATGAATTCCAAATAGTTGCATTTACAAAACATTAAGCCATGCTCAACAAAACTTTTTTTAGGAACTCAATCTTAGAAATGTTTTCTAATATTGTTCTTTCATAAATGATAGTTAATAAAGAATAAGCATCTTGCATTTATGTTTTTAGAAGGACTTATAATAATATTTAAGCAAACATGCTCATCAACAGAGAGAAATAAGTGTCTGAAGAACAGTCCCACAGGAAAATCATTTTTTAAATAAATTTTATACTTTTAAGACAGCCATTTTAGTACCATATATCTTAAAAATTAAAATAATTACTCTGGAAATGCCCTACTGCACATTAGTTGTGGTGGCAATACTTTAGAGCCACTATGAATATTATCAGCAGAAGGCTTGTGCTTCCACAAAATCGTATATCATGCAGATATTAAAAGAATAAGTCGGCTGGGTACCTGGATTCCTGTATTCAAGGGCAGGAAGCATCCAGCACAGGAGAAAAATGTAGGCTGGGAAGCTAGGCCAGTCTCACTTTTATCATATTTTTCTGTCTGCTTTATGTTTGCTGGCAGCTGATTACATTGTGCCCATAAGATTAAGGGTGGGTCTGCCTTCCCCAGCCCACTGAATCAAATGTTAATCTCCTTTGACAACACCCTCACAGACACACCCAGGATCAATACTTTGCATCCTTCAATCCAATCAAGTTGACACTCAGTATTAACCATCACAAGTCTACCTTTGTCAACTTAAACCCATACACATCTCCTGAGATCATACATAATCTTCAAATAAAGAAAATAATAAGGTCATAATTAGGCCTAACATAATACAACTATCTTTAGTACAACCAGAAACACACCAATCCTCAACTCAAATACTATTACGTAAAATTAACAATACTTCAATTCTGAAATGAAGTCAATAAATCTTATGTCACATGATGAAGTCAAAGGAAATTAAATGAAGATATTTTCTTAGTACAACTGTATACATCCACAAACATGATTTTAACAAAAGGAAGAAACACTCGTGACAGTTACAGTCCTCATTTCTGCAGCTGGTCATGTGGTTCTAGCTGGTATTGATAACTATCTTCTTCTACTACCCATTCTGCATTTCCTTTGCCTTCAGCAAGCACCTCAGCAGGTCATGTTTTTTTCCTGGTGTAGTGACCCAAACTTTCATTCCTAAGGGGTCTAAACCATTTGTAGTCCTTCCTGGATTGAGCTATTGTAGTTTCCCATTGACCTTAATCACAGGGCATGGTAATAATAAGAGATGCCCTAATGGATCTCCTGTATTCCATGAATACTCTTCCTTGCCTCTGTTTTGGAGCAGTAGACTGATTTCATCCTGATGGTCTGGATCAGTCACCCCAGCCAACAGTGTAACTCCCTTTTTAGCCTGTTGACTTAAAGGTAGGAAGATCCCAAGGTGTTCAGGTGGCAATCTTTAACTTCCGGTTTAATGGAATCATTGTTGTGTCTCCTGGTGGCAATATTTCTCCATCTGGAACTTAAACCTATAGGCCAGCAGAATGTAATGTCACAGGAACAGGAAACAAAAATTTGGTATTGGAACACTAGGGGTGATGGTGAGTGGTGCCACTTCCACTTGCATCCCTTGATTCCTGGACCCGTGAATCCTGTCTATGGGAGAAACAGTACCGTATATTGGATGCTAATTCAGAGCATACATGGCCTTCTGGAGAACTTTGCCCCAGCCCTGCAAAGTAATGTCACTGTACACTGTTGGCATTGTAATTGTGACTTCAAAACGCCATTCCACTATTCTGCCAATCCAGCTGTTTCAGGATGATGAGGAACATGGTAAAACCAGTGAATTCCATGAGCATGAGCCCACTGCTGCACTTCTTTAGCTGTAAAGTGAGTGCCTTGGTCAGAGGCAATGCTGTGTGGAATACCATGATGGTGGATAACTATCGGGTGAACCAGCCCCCAATATTTCAACATAGGTTCTTTTCTATTTTCCCTAAGTGTTGGCCAGTCTGAGAAATAAAGGGAAAGAGTACAAAAGAGAGAAATTTTAAAGCTGAGTGTCCAGGGGAGACGTCACATGTCGGCAGGTTCCTTGATGCCCCCTGAGCCACAAAACCAGCAAGTTTTTGGAGGCTGAGGCAGGCGGATCACCAGGTCAGGGGATCGAGACCACAGTGAAACCCCGTCTCTACTAAAAATACAAAAAAATTAGCCAGGCGTGGTGGCGGGCACCTGTAGTCCCAGCTACTCGGAGAGGCTGAGGCAGGAGAATGGCGTGAACCTGGGAGGCGGAGCTTGCAGTGAGCCGAGATCGCGCCACTGCACTCCAGCCTGGGTGACAGAGCGAGACTCCGTCTCAAAAAAAACCAGCAAGTTTTTATTATGGATTTCAAAAGGGGAGGGGTGTACGAATAGGGTGTGGGTCACAGAAATCACATGCTTCAAGGGCAATAAAATATCACAAGGCAAATGGGCAGGGCAAGGCCACAAGGCCAGGGCAAAATTAGAATTACTGATAAGGTTCCCTGTCCCACTGTGCATGCATTGTCATTGATAAACATCTTAACAGGAAACAGGGTTCAAGAGCAGAGAACTAGTCTGACTAGAATTTTGCCAGGCTGGAATTTCCCAATCGTAACAAGCCTGAGGGTGCTGGAGGTGACCAGGGTGTATTTCACCCCTTATCTACAACTGCATAAGGCAGACACTCCCAGAGCGGCCATTTTAGGGGTCTCCCCATGGGAGTGCATTCTTTTCCCAGGCTGTTCCTTGCTGAGAAAAAGAATTCAGTGATATTTCTCTTATTCACTTTTGCAAGAAGAGAAATATGACTCTGTTCTGCCCCACCCCGCAGGCAGTCAGACTTTATGGTTATCTCCCTTGTTCCCTGAAAATCACTGTTATCCTGTTCTTTTAGGATAGATTTCATATTGTTCAAATACACATGATTCACAAACAATTTGTACAGATAACACAACCATCACAGGGTCCTGAGGTGACATACATCCTTAGTTTACAAAGATGATGGGATTAAGAGATTAAAGTAAAGACAGGCATAGGAAATTATGAGTATTGATTGGGGAAGTGAGAAATGTCCATGAAATCTTCACAATTTATGTTCAGAGACTGCAGTAAAAACAGGCATAAGAAATTATAAAAGTATTAAGTTAGGGAACTAATAAATGTCCATGAAATCTTCACAATTTATGTTCTGCTGTGGCTTCAGCCGGTCCCTCTGTTCAGCGTCCCTGACTTCCCACAATAGATAAGGCATTCCATGAGTCCATGGATGGAGTCTTGGCAGAAACATTGCATGCAGGATAGGCAAACCCATATCTGGAGTAAGTGTCTGTTCCAGTGAGGACAAACCTCTGCCCTTGCCATGATGGAAGACATCCAATATCATCAACCTGCCACCAGGTAGCTGGCTGATCACTCTGAGGAATGGTGCCGTATCAAGGGTTCAGTGTTGGTATCTGCTGCTGGCAAATTGGGCACTCAGCAGTGGCGGTAGCCAGGTCAGCCTTGGTGAGTGGAAGTCCATGTTGCTGAGCCCATGTGTAACCTCCATCCTTGCCACCATGGCCACTTAGTTCATGGGTCCATTGGGCAATAAGAGAGGTGGCTGGGGAAAGAGGCTGAGTGATGTCCACAGAACAGGTCATCCTATCCACTTGATTATTGAAATCCTCCTCTGCCAAGGTCACCCGTTGGTGAGCACTCACATGAGATACAAATATCTTCACAGTTTTCAATCACTCAGAAAGGTCCATCCACTTACCTCTTCCCCAAATTTCTTTGTCACCAATTTTCTAATCATGCTTCTTCCAAGTCCCTGACCATACAGCTAAGCCATTGGCTACAGCCCATGAATCAGTATATAATCGCACATCTGGACATTTCTCCTTCCAGGCAAAGTACACAACCAGGTGCACTGCTCGAAATTCTGCCCACTGGGAAGATTTCCCTTCACTGCTGTTCTTCAGGGATGTCCTAGAAAAGGGTTGTAATGCAATGGTCTACTTTCGGGTAGTGCCTGCATATCATGCAGAATCATCTGTGAACCAGGCCGTAGTCTTCTCTTCCTCTGTCAACTAATCATAGGGAACTCCCCATGAGGCCACTGGTGCAGGCTAGGGGAGAGGAGGCAGGGTGGCAGGAGTGGAGACCATGGGCATTTGAGCCACTTCTTCATGTAACTTATTTGTGCCTTCAGGACCTTCACAAGCCCTATCAAGTATACTTTCATTTGATGATAGAATGCTACTGTGCATGACCCACTTTATGGCTAGATAGGTCAGAAAGCACCCAGTTCATGATAGATAGTTCAGGTTGCATGGTGACTTGATGATCCATAGTCAAACATTCAGTTTCCACCAAAGCCCAGTAACAGACCTATAGCTGTCTGTCAAAAGGAGAGTAGTTATCTGCAGAAGATGGCAGGGCCTTGTTCCAAAATTTTAGAGGTCTCCCCTGTAATTCACCTATGGAGGCCTGCCAAAGGCTCCAAACAGCATCCCTATCTGCCACTGACACCTCAAGCAACATTGGGTCTGCTGGGTCATATGGCCCAGGTAGCAGCAGTGCAGCTTGCACAGCAGCATGAACCTGTTGCAGAGCCTTCTCCTGTTCTGGACCCCACTCAAAACTGGCAGCCTTTTGGGTCACTTGATAAATGGGCCAGAGTAACACACCCAAATGAGGAATGTGTTGCCTCCAAAATCCAAATAGGCCCACTAGATGTTGTGCCTCTTTCTTAGTTGTAGGAGGGGCCAAATGCAGCAACTTATCCTTCACCTTAGAAGGAATATTTTGGCAGGCCCCACACCACTGGACCCCTAGACATTTTACTGAGGTAAATCCCTGAATTTTAGTTGGATTTATTTCCCATCCTCTGGCAGCCAAATGTCTCACCAATAAGTCTAGTGTGTTTGCTACTTCTTGCTCACTGAATCCAATCAGCATAATGCCATCAATCTAATGGACCAGTGTGATATCTTGAGGAAGCAAAAAACCATCAACGTCTCTCCAAATAAGATTATGACACAAAGCCAGAGAGTTGATATACCCCCGAGGTAGGATAGTAAAGGTATATTGCTGGCCTTGCCAGCTGAAGGCAAATTGCTTCTGGTGGACCTTATGGACAGGAATGGAGAAAAAGACATT
This sequence comes from Symphalangus syndactylus, assembly GCF_028878055.3. NCBI lineage: Eukaryota > Metazoa > Chordata > Mammalia > Primates > Hylobatidae > Symphalangus > Symphalangus syndactylus. Next base: position 74,432,367 of record NC_072433.2, read on the forward strand.
TGCAAGTCAATGGCTGCATACCAGGTACCAGGAGATGTGTTAATTTGCTCAAGCAATGAAACCACATCTGGTACAGCAACATATCATTCAATGACAAAAAGCTAAAAGCTTTTCCCCTAAGAAATGGGAGTAGACAATGATGCCTACTCTTATCACTCTTAGCATATACTGGAAGTCCTAGCCAGAGCAATTAGGCAAGAGAGAGAAATAAAGAGCATCAACTTTGAAAGGAGGAAGTCGAATTGTTCCTGTTTGCAGGCAACATAATCGCAAAACCTAAAGACTGTACAAAAAACCCTCTTAGAACTGATAAGCAAATTCAGTAAATTTGCAGGATACAAAATTAATATTCACAAAACAAAATTCAAAATTAATATTCAAAGAAATCTTTCTATACATAAATAAAGAACTAGCTGAAAAAGAAATCAAGAAGGCAGTGCCATTTACAATAGCTACCAAAAAATAAAATAAAATACTCTGTCGCCCAGGCTGGAGTGCAGTGGTGTGATCTCGGCTCAGTGCAAGCTCCACCTCCTGGGTTCACGCCATTCTCCTGCCTCAGCCTCCCAAGTAGCTGGGACTACTGGCACCCGCCACCACTCCCGGCTAATTTTTTGTATTTTTTAGTAGAGACGGGGTTTTACCATGTTAGCCAAGATGGTCTTGATCTCCTGACCTCGTGATCCACCCGCCTCAGCCTGCTAAAGTGCTGGAATTACAGGCGTGAGCCACAGCGCCCAGCAGATGAAAAGAATTTTTTTGAGACAGAGTCTCGCTCTGTTACCCAGGCTGGAGTGCAGTGGCGTGATCTCGGCTAACTGCAAGCTCTGCCTCCTGGGTTCATGCCATTCTCCTGCCTCAGCCTCCCGAGCAGCTGGGACTACAGGCACCCGCCACCATGCCCAGTTAATTTTTTGTATTTTTAGTGTTAGCCAGGATGGTCTTGTTTCCTGACTTCGTGATCCGCCCGCCTCGGCCTCCCAAAGTGCTGGGATTACAGGCATGAGCCACCCCGCCCGGCTGATGAAAGGATTTTTAAATAATCTAACATATGCATACACAATAGAATACTATTCAGCTATAAAAAAAAGAATGAAATCCTGTCATTATGACAACATAGATGGAACTAGAGGGCATTATATTAAATGAAATAAGCCAAGAACCAGAAAGTTAAATACTGCGTGTTCTCACTCATATGTGGAAACTAAAAAAAGTTGATCTCATAGAAGCACAAAGTAGAACAAAGATTAATAGAGGCTAAAAAGGGTAGGGGGAAGGGAGGGATAGGGAGAGATTTGTTAAGGAACACAAAATTACAGTTACATAGGAGGAATTAGTTTTAGTATTCTAGACCACTGTAGCATAACTGTAGTTAATAATAATAATACATAGTTTCAAATAGATAGAAAAAGGATATTGAACATTCCCTACACAAAGAAATGATATATGTTTGAGATTATGGATATGCTAATTACTCTGTTCTGATCACTAAACGTTATATATGACGAAGTATCACTTTGTACCCCATGAATATGTACAATTATTGTTTGCCAATTTTTTAGATTTTAAAAAAACATTTTCCAGTGACCAAAAAAGGTGCAATTCTATAGAACTACTGGGAGCCTATTGGGATCTTTTGTTCATTCAGAGCCTCAGATCTCTCTAGTGTGTTTACTGCAGTTTAGTTCATGTATTCTATAAAATAAAAATTATGATTAACTTAGGTTCCCAAAAAAAAAAAAAAAAGAAATATGAATCCCAGTATAGAAGTCTATCCTTATTTGCAGTTTCACTTTCTGTGGTTTCAGTTACCCATGGTCAACCATAGTCTAAATATATTGAATGAAAATTTTCAGAAACAATTCATAAGTTTTAAATTGCACACCGTTCTGAGAAACATGATGAAATCTCACACTGTCCCACTCCAATCCACCCAGGACATGAATCATCTCTTTATTCAGTGTATTCTTACTATATACACGAACTGCCCTTTAGTCACTGAGTAGCCTCTCAGTTATCATATTGAACATAGTCCATATAGGGTTAAGTATTATCTGGGGGTTCAGACATCCACTGGGTGTCTTGAAAGATACTTCTAACACATAAGCATGGACTGCTGTACTTATTTGGCAACTTTTAGGATCATGGATAAGGATGCTGACTTAAAATTCAGACTGTTTTATGTTTGAATCCTAGACTTACCACTGTCCATGTAACTTTAAGTAAATGATTTCTCTATATTTTGGTTCTTCTCAAATGTAAAATGGTAGTAGTATATTAACGTGCTTTATAGAATTTTAGTGATGTTTAAATGAGATGGCCTATGTAAGCTCTAAATTAGCATAGTTTGGCCAATAGTAAGTTCTCAAAAACACTGTTATTGTTGCTAGAAGTGATAAATGTCATTTATCATTTAGTAAAAATTTGTAGCTTATTTATTTTATTTTATTAGTTTTGAGATGGAGTCTCACTCTGTCACCCAGCCTGGAGTGCAGTGATGCAGCCTCGGCTCACTGCAACCTCTACCTCCCAGGATCAAGCAATTCTCCCACCTCAGCCTCCTGAGTAGCTGGGATTACAGGTGCGCACCACCACACCTGGCTAATTTTTGTATTTTTTGTAGAAACAGGGTTTCACCATATTGGCCAGGCTGGTCTTGCACTCCTAACCTCAGGTGATCCACCCGCCTTGGCCTCCCAAAGTACTGGGATTACAGTCATGAGCCACTGTGCCTGGCAAAAATTTATAGTTTAAAATAAAAATTTTAAAAATAATTTAGAAGCATATCATTATTATTAAACACACTTGGAATGATGGCATGTTTGTATACTCAGCTAGCTTTCTAACCAGATATCATTGATGTATTATATATATCAAAATGAAATTCACTAGGATTTTGCTAATTCCTTACATGATTGTTAAGGCTAAAATGCAATCTGTTATTAAAATGACATCATGTCAGTTCTGTTTCTCAAAACTAAATTTAAAGAAGTTGCCCTTTAGGCATATTCTGATTGACATGTGGTTGAATTATTTCTAAAGAACATTCATTCAAATGCAACAACAATTTTATTCAGATCCTGAAACTTAAAATTTTGGCATGGCCTTTTAATGGAGGATCTTCCTTTTAAATGCCTGATAAAGATTATAAGAAAACACAGTCCTGACCAGTGACCATGAACGCTTAGACTATTTGGAGAAACATGACTGAACACCCTAAAGTTGGATGGTTGTGAAAACCCATCAGAACTGTAGATAGCACATTAGGCAGCAAATGTGGGAGGGAAAAATGATCCAGCTCAAGTTTTAGGAGGTTTTCAAAACATTTCAACTGTAAATGAATTGAGTGGACCATGAAACTGATAAAATATCTAGGTCGTCATCTTCATTTTGGGTTACATGGATCATGATTTTTTCAATTAGTAGGCAAAGATCAAGCATCTCCACGTAAGTAATAGCCTTCTGTGTTCTGGTCTCCTGACCTCTCTACCACCTCCAACCCCTACTGAGTACTAAATTTTGCTGACATTTTCAAAAAGATCACAACTTTTATGCATGTTTCTTTTCTTATTTGGTGGAATCACTTCCTATTTTGACAATTCAAGAAGTAAATGATAATGTGACCCATTTCCCTAAAATCAAGGCCTCCATTTTGCATAACACAATGAGATTTTTAAACAGGAAAGGGAAAAGGAAGAATTTAATTAGTAGGGAAGTTTGAAAATATACTTTAAAGAATATACAGGAAAGGAATAAGGGCATTTGACATCCTGTAGAGATCTTTTCTATATAACTAATGCATATGAGAAAAGCAGATGTTACCAATGGAAAATGTGAAGCAGAAACACCCCATACTTACCAACCAAAATCACAGAGAATGCTTCCTAGGGACCAGGATATTGCTCTGTCAGGAGAGGTCTCTAGAAATCCAAAAAATTATCAATAATCATTCAGTACAAAGACAATGATAGTGGGTCTAGGAATACATATTTAGAGAATTAGTTTCTCTGAAAGGAAGGCTGAAGATCATGTTAGGACTTTGAAATGAGTCTAAGTCAATATTAGAGTAGACCCAGATTTATTTTCAATAATTATATCTCTCCAATTTACATTAAGATTCTATAGTCTTGAAATGACCAGGACCCAGGTGATCCAAGATCTTTAGACCACTTCAAAACCTCATCTGTTTCTGCACTATCCTCCTTTGGGCCAAAAAAAAATTGGTCTAGTAATTGCTACCTTGTCATAGCTCTATTTTCAACATGGAGAGTCAAGGACATGTGTGACCATAGTAAAATTATCCTTGATAAGATGTTCTCCCATACAAGTTGGTTCCAAAGGTAAAGGATGAAAGGCATAATGTCCACAATCTCTGAGCATCTGAAAAGTATGAAGAAGTGAATTCCTAACACATATAAAAATGCATTGTCTTCAAATTGAGTGATGAGTTTTAAAGTTCGGGAAACAGGAAAGGAAGTTTAAAAATCTATTATACTTACTTGTATTTCTTCTTACATTAAACGAGTGGAAAATAAAGAATTATTAGAACTGGGCTGGGCATGGTGGCTCACGCCTGTAATTCCAGCAATTTGGGAGGCCGAGGCAGGCGGATCACCTGAGGTCAGGAGTTCACAACCTGGCCAACATAGTGAAACCCCGTCTCTACTAAAAGTACAAAAATTAGCCAGGTGAGGTGGCGGATGCCTGTAATCCCAGCTACTCAGGAGGCTGAGGCAGGAGAATCGCTTGAACCAGGGAGGCAGAGGCAGAGGCGGAGGTTGCAGTGAGCCAAGATCACATTACTGCAGTCCAGCCTGGGTGACAAGAACAAGACTCCATCTCAAAAAAAAAAAAAAAAAAAAAATTATTAGAACTGGCTCATATACAAGAAATTTTTAAAGCATACAAATGTAAATGGGATTTAATACTGTTCACAGCTTCCTTCCATAATGTCAAAAAAGCAGTCTTCTTTCCTTGTACCCAGAAAAACTGCCTTTTTAAACTGCAAAACAATTATGAACATTTATTCAAACTGTTTAAATATGAATACTTATGAACCATCATCATTCTATTGTATTGTTTATCAATCAAGATTCTATAATGTTTCCAAAATAGTCTTGGAAATAACCAGGTGAGCTGAAACCTATCATTATTAGAACAGGAGCAAACTGAGCCGATACTTAATTTGATTGTGCCTATTTGCATGGCCATGATGTTGACTATTTGATAAATGCCTACTTGTATCAGACATTGTTTTAGGTACATTGTTTTAATACTATAAATATCTCATTTAATACTGAAAATTGGGACACCGATTAACTTGTCAAAAATAACACAGCTAGTATGTAGCAGAACCTAGATTCAAACTCAGATAAGTCTGCCTCTAAAACCTATACCCTGTCTCCTAAATTTGGTTGCCTTCTAAGGTAATTTGTTTAACAAATGCTGAAAGAACTAGTCCCTTTTCTGTATACATATTTATATCATCTTATAGATAATGAGGACCCCCAGTGTCTTGTCACTAATAGTCACTCAAAAAACATTTCCTGAATGAATGAATGAATGAATGGTCAACTTACTCATCTCCAGAATCAGGCAGGTCATTCTCAACTTAAAAAATATGTTTTTTTTATTTTACACAAAATATATATTTTCTATTTTAAATAAATAGAAATACGTATTTTTAAAACATCTTTAGGGAGGCATAATCCACAATTTCACTTGGCAATCAACTATTTTCATTTTAAAAAATAATTTTCAGTGTCTACAAAACTAACATTAAGAGCTTTATACAGTAAAATTATGAAACAAGTGAAGCCTGTCAGTTCAGTATGAAAGAAAACAGTGAAATCATTTCTTTTATTCCTTTAAGCAAACAAGTAAAATACGGAGTTTGATAAATGAAAACATTTCTTAGAAATATAAAATTTAACGTTGATTCCCTTTTCTAATAAAAATTTAACTTAGGCCAGGTGTGGTGGCTCACGCCTGTAATCCCAGCACTTTGGGAGGCTGAAGTGGGTGGATCACCTGAGGTTAGGAGTTCAAGATCAGCCTGGCCAACATGGTAAAACCCTGTCTCTACCAAAAATCCAAAATTAGTCATGTGTGGTGTTGCATGCCTGTAATCCAAGCTACTTGGGAGGCTGAGGCAGGAGAATCACTTGAACCTGGGAGGCAGAGGTTGCAGTGAGCTGGGATCATGCCACTGTACTCCAGCCTGGGCAACAAGAGTGAAACTCCATCTAAAAAAAAATAAAAATAAATAAATCTATTAAATCATTGTATTTTCATTTGAATTAATGAAATTATTTCCTCCTCCAAGGTTGTGAAACAAACTGTCTATTTTGTTTCTGGTTTTTTTTTTTTTTTTCTTTTGAGACAGAGTCTGGCCCTGACACCAGGCTGGAGTGCAGTGATGCGATCTTGGCTCACTGCAATCTCTGTCTCCCAGCTTCAAGTAATTCTCCTGCCTCAGCCTCCCAAGTAGCTGGAACTACAAGCACGTGCCACCATGCCCAGCTAATTTTTGTATTTTTAGTAGAGACAGGGTTTCACCATGTTGGCCAGGATGATCTCGATCTCTTGACCTCATGATCCGCTCACCTCGGCCTCCCAAAGTGCTGGGATTACAGGCACGAGCCACTGTGCCTGGCCCAAACTGTCTATTTTCTGAATATGTTTCAGCCCTTCTGATGATATAGAACTCTGGGAATCTACAAAGAGTAGAAAGATAAGTATTGAATTCATGTATCTTACAGAATGATCTACTTATAAAATCAATATTTTACAATATAAACTACAAGTGTTTCAGCCGTATGCTGAGCCACTTCAAATCAACACTTCTTTGAAGCCCACAGAGTTTCTAACCTTCTTTAAAAAAAAAGAAGTCCATTACCAAGAATAGGTCATCATAAATAGAATCATCTTAGGCTGGGAAAGATGGCTCACGCCTGTAATCCCAGCACTTAGGGAGGCCGAGGCAGGTGGATCACTTGAGGCCAGGAGTTTGAGACCAGCCTGGCCAATCTAGTGAAACCCCATCTCTACTAAAAATACAAAAATTAGCTGGGCATGGTGATGCAGACATGCAGTCCCAGCTACTTGGGAGGCTGAGGCATGAGAATCACTTGAACCCAAGAGGCAGAGGCTACAGTGAGCCAAGATCACGCCACTGCACTCCAGCCAGAGCGAGATTCTGTCTCCAAAAAACAAAACAAAACAAACAACGACAACAAAACAATAAGCTTAAACCTAAATAAGAAAAATATTATTCAATGATTCACTTTTAAGTCAGCAATTCAAAAAGTGCTTCATATATTTTCAGCCACTGCATGCTGCATTATGCCACAACTTGAAAGTGTTCAATGTAGAACAATTGACAGAAACAGCTATCTCGTCCAAACATAACAGTTTTCCATTAAAGATAAATAAACTCTAAACTTTCACCTAGATCTTTCTTCAGAGGTAGACTGTGTTGTGATATGGAGCACTCCACACATGCTCACCCTTAAAATATGCTCAGATGCTTCCCCCTCGGAGAAGTCTCCCTGACTACCAATCACACACCCAATCCTCCAAGCAAAATATTCACTCTTTTCTCTGATGCTGAGGATGTTTTGCCAGGACACTTATTTCATTATGTTGTAATCAGTTTTTTGTTTGTTTGTTTGGTTTTTGTTTGTTTGTTTTATTGTACTATGAAATTTTTGACTGGTAAAAGGATATCTTAGTCACTGTTCAATATTTAAAGATAAAATTTTCTTATTAGCATTATCTTCTCCAAACTAAATGTATCCGCTACTTCTCATCATTCCCTGTGTAAAGGTTTTCCAAATCCCTTAAATAACCTGGCCACCTTCCCCTGAATGCTTTTTGCTTAGTAAATGTCCCCATGACTCAAAAATAACCTTCAACATTGGAGCCAAATCTATTTATCTGAAGCAGACCTACACAGCTCTCCAGAGTTTATGCCATTGTGATCCCTTGTATGTAAAACCAACTTATAACATGTTTCTGTAAACAACTAAGCATCTGAGATAATGTATAAGATAGATTAAGTCATTCAACGGGCATATATTAAGTAGCACCAATGTACCAGGCACTGTACTAGGAGCTGAGGATCCTACCATAGTCACATCAAGGAGGTGTTTCTTGTGTAGCTTCCCAGCATGTATTAACACGTGTCACACATAAATGGAGGTTTCATAAACAACTACTTTTGGTATGCTATTGGTTATATCAATATTAACAGACTTCTTTTTTAAGAACTTTTGCAAATTCGAATATATAAATTGTGACTTTCCAAGACTAAGAATATAATACGCAGCATTTCCCAAATATTTGATCATACCACACTGTTTTCACAATGCATCTTGAAGAAGCATCTGAGAATACTTCGTACAGTACCTTCTAGAATCTATAGAGGAGTAAGCAGATCATTGTGGTCTAGGTAAATAAGAGCAAAGGAAGTACCCCAGGGTGAGATGCAAGTAAAGTAGAAAGGTGGGATGTAAGTACAGGGGATGTAAGGGAAAGCTTCTAGAGAGAAGAGATACTCAATACAGATCTCCAAGGACACGTCTGAGTAAGTTAAGTGAAAAGAAATCAGTGGTGAGGTTTTCAGAAAGACTTTTCAGGTATGGGCAAAGCCCAAAGGGGCTTACTATGCACAGTAGCATGTCATGGTCAGAATGGCAGTCACATCTACATTAGCTGGAGGAATCACACGAAAACATCATATTAAAAAAAAATCATGAAAAAATTCATTAGAAGCCCTTAACTTCTAATGAGAATGTGACTGCTATCAGTCAGGAATTCTCCCTACTCCCAAACCTACTCTTCCAAAAAGTATACAAAACCAAGAAGAATGAAAAATTGGAATTAAATAAAAACATTTTCAATGAAGCTAAAAAATATATCATCTGTAGATCCCTAAATATAACTATGAGTTGCTAAAAACAATTAAGATTGGGAAGAAGTTAATAAAGGAGTTAAAAAGGAGTCAAATCACAGAAAGTGGAACCTGTCCACTGTTGCCTTGAGTCCCAAAAAGCACCAGCAAAAACACCGCTTTCTAAAAATTGAAGACCTACTCTGAAATCTAAAAACTGTAATTCTTGTTTACAAGGATGTAGGAGCTGTGTTGAGGAAGGCAGGAAATGGCTTGATTTAGAGTAGCAAATTATGAGGGGCTCTAAAAAAAATCACACACACAAGCCATATTTGCAGGAAGCTGTCTGCTTCTGTGGCAGAAACTTGTGGAGAAATATTCTACGTAGAGAATTATTCTGTGTGGTGATGACTCTCTCTACCTAACTGTAATGAGCTCTACAGAAAATAGCTGGTCTAGTGAAATACACACATTTAATAATAACTAAATTAATAAAAAAGAAACAAGCACAGGCATAACTCAGAGATACTGCAGGTTTGGTTCCAGATCATCACAATAAAGCAAGTCACATGAATTTTTTTGGCATCCCAGTGCATATAAAAGTTATGTTTATACTATACTGTAGACCATTAAATGTCCAGTAGCATTATGTGTAAAAAACAATGTACATGCCATAATTTAAAAATAATTTATTGCTAAAAAATGCTAATAATCATCTTGGCCTTGAGTAAGTTGTAAGCTTTGTGCTGGTGGAGGGTCTTCTCTACTTTGATGGCTGCTGACTGACTACAGTGGTTGTTGCCTAAAGTTGAAGCATCCATGGCAATTTCTTAAAATAAGAAAACAATGAAGTTTGCTGCATCAATTGATTGTTCATTTCATGCAATATATCTCTAGTATGCAATGCTGTTTGATAGCATTTTATCCACAGTAGAACTTCCTTCAAAATTGGAGTCAATCCTCTCAAGCCCTATCTCACTGCTCTATCAACTAAGTTTATGTACTATTCTATGTCCTTTGTTGTCGTTTCAACAATGCTCACAACATCTTCACCAGAAGTAGATTCCATCCCAAGAAACCTCTTTCTTTACACAACCATGAAAACCACTCCTCATTTGTTCAAGTTTTATCCTGAGATTGCACCAATTTAGTCTCAACTTCAGGCTCTGCTTCTAATTCTAGTCCTCTTTACATCTCCACCACATCTGCAGTTACTTCATCGCACTGATGTCTTGAACCCCTCAAAATCATCTGTTAGGGTTGGAACCGTCTTCTTCCAAACTTCTGTTAATGTTGATATTTTGACCTCCTGCCATGAATCGTGAATGTTGTTAATGGCATCTAGAATGGTGAACTCTTTTGAAAAGACTTTCAATTGACTTTGCCCAGATTCATCAAAGGAATCACTAGGGCAGCTGAGCACTATGTAATGTATTTCTTAAATAGCAAATCTGAAAGTCAAAATTACTCCTTGATCCGTGAGCTGTAGAATAGATGCTGAATTAGCGTCCATGAAAGCAACATTAATCTTCTGTACATCTCCATCAGACCTCTTGGGTAATCGAGTGCATTGTCAATGAGCGGTAATATTTTGAAAAGACTCTTATCTGAGAAATAGTTCTCAACGGTGGGCTTAAAATATTCAGTAAACCATCCTGTAAACAGATGGGCTATCATCTAGAGTTTGTTTTTTCATTTATAGAGCACAGGAAGAGTAGAGACAGCATAATTCTTAAGGCCCTAGGATTTTCAGAATGGTCAATGAGCATTGCCTTCAACTTAAAGTCACCAGTTGCATTAGCTCCTAACAACAGAGTCAACCCATCCTTTGAAGCCAGTCATTGACTTCTCTCTAGCTTTGAAAGTCCTAGATGGCATCTTCTTGCAATAGAAGGCTGCTTTGTTTACATTGAAAATCTGCTGTTTAGTGTAGCCACCTTCATCAATGATGTTAGCTAAATCTTCTGGACAGCTTGCTACAGCTTCCACAGCAGCAGTTGCTGCTTCACCTTGCACTTCTAGATTATGGAGACAGCTTCTTCCTTAGCCTATACTAGGTTTTAATCTTTGCTAGCTTCCTCACCTCTATCAGCCTTCATGGAATTGAAGAGAGTTGGAGACTTTCTCTGGATTGGGCTTTGGTTTAAGGAAATGTTGTGGCCGATTTGATCTATTCAGACACAAAAACTTTTCTTCATATCAGTAATAAGGATGTATCACTTTCTTATTATTCATATGTTCACTGGAGTAGCACTTCAATTTCCTCCAAGAACTCTTCCTTTGCATTCACAACTTGGCTAACCAATTGGTGCGAGAGGCCTAGCTTTCAAACCTGTCTCAACTTTTCACATGCCTTCCTCACTAATGTTAGTCATTTATAGCTTTTCATTTAAAATGAGAGATATGGTCAGGCGCAGTGGCTCACTCCTGTAATCTCAGAACTTTGGGAGGCCAAGGACCAGTGGATCACTTGAGATCAGGAGTTCGAGATCAGCTGGACCTACATGGTGAAACCCCATCTCTAATAAAAATACAAAAAAAAAAAAAAAAAAAGCTGGGCGTAGTGGTGGGCACCTGTAATCCCAGCTACTAGGGAGGCTGAGGCAGGAAAATTGCTTGAAGCCAGGAGGTGGAGGTTGCAGTGAGCTGAGATAGTGCCACTGCCCTCTAGCCTGGGTGACAGAGCAAGAAACTGTCTCAAAAATAAATAGATGGATTATAGATAGATAGATAGATAGATAGATAGATAGATAGATAGATAGATGATAGATAGATAACTCTTCATTTCACTCAAACTCTTAGAGGCCATTGTGGCATTATTAATTGGCCTAATTTAATATTGTTGTGTCTCAGGGAATAGGGAGGCCTGAGGACAGAGAGAGAGACGGGAAACAGCTGATTAGTGGAACCATCAGAACATGCTCGTTTATAGATTTGTTAGATAAAGAACTTTTATAGATTAAGTTCTATAGAGAACATTTATAGATTAAGTTCTGTTAAGATGTGTCTAGTTCATGATGTCCCAAAACATTTGAAATATAATAGTGATATCAAAGATTACTGATCACAGATCACCATAACAGATGTACAAATAATGAAAAAGCTTGAAATATTGTGTGAATTACTAAAATGTGACCAGACAATAAGTGAGCACATAGTATTGGAAAAATGATGCCTATAGACTTGCTTGCTGCAGGGTTGCCACAAACCTTCAATCTGGAAAAAATGCAATATCTGCAAAGCACAGTAAAGCAAAGCACAATAAAATGAGGCATGCCTGTACAAAATCAATACAAGGCAATAAAAAGAAAAAATATCAAAAACAAAAAGAACACAGCAGAAAAATGTGACTAAGAAGAAAAAAATCAAACAATAATACATTCATTAAATCATATTGTGAAGCTGTAATAATTAAGACAGGAGGTAGTGACATGAGTAGACAGATAGATGAACAGATTAGTAAATTCAGAAGCTGACCCAAAGACATATGTGAATTTAGTATATGGCAAGATGTCATCTCAAGTCAGCATGAAAAAGAGGTACTGTTTAATAAATGGTGTTAAAGCAGCTAGGAAAACATCCAAAAAATGTTTACATCAAATCCATAATTCACACCATATACCAAGATAAATTTCAAATGGAGCAAAAGTTTCAACTCTTACCAAACACTGCTATAAAAAAAACTTTCTAATGTGTACATACTTCCATCATTGGCCATCTACGAGGATATCTGATGCCCCAGCAATGATATTTTCAACACTTTTAATAATTGCAAATCAAATGAGTAGAAATATGACACCTTGTTTTACATTTGCATTTCTCTGGTTACTGCAGTTTAAATATATTTTAATGTGTTTATTGACCATTTGAATTCCCTCTTTTGTGAATTCGCCTGTTTGAATCTTTGTCTAATTTTTATTTGGTTTTATTTGGTTGTTTGTCTTTTTCATATTGATTATTTTAGAATTCCTTTTTACTCTCTAGAAAGCAGTCCAAGTTTGCTTTGTGTGAGGCAATTAGTTTCTTCTATATCATTGCTTATCTTTTAATTGTATATATGGTATATTCTGATGTGCACCTGTTTTTAATTTTGATGGAGTCAAGTTGTCATTCTTTTCCTTTGTGACTTTTCTTTTTTGTGTCTTGTCGAAGAGGACTTCCTGACCTCAAAGTCAGAAAGATGTTCTATATTATCTACAAAGAAGAAGAAAACAGAGAGGAGAAAGAAAGGAAAAGAAAATATTTAATTTTTATAGTATATATTTGATTCCTGTAGTATAGCAAAGCATATAAGAAAAACAAAAGACAAATGACAAACTAGGGATAATATCTGTAACGTATATCACAGGCCAATCTTTTTTTTTTTTTTTTTGAGACAGAGTTTCCCTCTTGTTGCCCAGGCTGGTGCGATGTTGGCTCACTGTAGCCATTCAAGCCATTCTCCTGCCTCAACCTCCTGAGTAACTGGGATTACAGGCGCTACCACATCTGGCTGATTTCTGTATTTTTAGTAGAGACAGGATTTCACCATGTTGGCCAGGCTGATCTCAAACTCCTGACCTTAGGTGATCCACCTGCCTCAGCCTCCCAAAGGGCTGGGATTACAGGCATGAGCCACCTTTCCCAGCCCCAATCTTTATAATATAAAAATAATACTGGAAAGCCACAAGAATATATAGCAACACAAAAGATAATTGTCAAAAATACATTATCAGTTGATAATGATAGAACTGTTGATAGAAAATGAAATACAAAAAACTTTAATTGGATAATAGAGGAAATACTAATTTAGAATAAGCTATAAGTCTATGTTTCACCTAACAGATTAACAAAAACCCTTAAATTTTGACAACAGCCCATTGATAAGACAATGGAAAAACAGATACTTTCAATTATTGCTGGTGAGAATATAAATTGGCACGAGGCCTATGGAAGGCAATTTGAAAACTTTTTCTAAATTACAAGTATGTTCAACTGTTTACTCAGCAGTTCTATTTCTGACAATGTATGTTAAACTTACATATATGAAAATAAACAATATGCATTGCAGCACTATGAGAGCAAAAAATTGGACTATTTTAAATGATCAACAGCGATACGATTAGAAAAATTATATCTGTACAACAGCATCCTATGCTGCTGCAAAAAAAGAATGAGGAAGCTTTCCAAATACTGATACATAAAGATCTGTGAAGTCCATTGTATGTTTTTTGTTTGGGGTTTTTTAATGAAAATTGTATATATTCAAGCTGTACAATATGGTGTTTTGATATACATAGTGAGCTGATTACTACAGTCAAGCTAATTAATATATCCATCTTTTAGTACAGTTGTCTTTTCTCTGTGTGTGGGAGAGTGGTAAGAACACTTAAGATCTACTCTGTTAGCAAATTTCAAGTGTACAATACAGTATTAACTATTATGCTGTGCACTGCAGCATTATTCCTGATTACCAAGATATGAATAAATTATTATACACACACACACACACACACACACACACACACACACGTGGAATATTATTCAGCCTTAAAAAAGAAAGATAGCCTGCCATTTGCAACAACATGGATGAAACTGTGGAATATTACGCTAAGTGAAATAAGCCCATACACAAAAAAATGCTGCATGATCTCACTTATAGGTGGAATCTTAAAAAGTTGAATTTATAGAAACAGAGAGTTGAATGGTGGTTACCAGGAATGGAGAAGTGGGGGAAATGGGGAGGCCCTGGTCAAGGAGCACAAAGTTTCAGTTGTATAGGATGAATAAATTCTGAAGGCCTACTATACAGCGTGATGACTCTAGTTAATAATAGTATTGTATATGGGACCTGTATTGTTAATTTAACAAAGCAACTTGTGGAAGAAATGGGTAGGAGACAGAGTCTTGTGCTAGGCAGGGAAAGAATATATCATTTATTGGTTTGTATTTGCCTGAAGAAACTCTTGGAGAATTCAAAATGAGCTAATTACAGTGGTTACCAATGTGTGAAAAAGGGACAGGAGATAAATGAGGAAAAAGAGAATAAGGAAAGGGAGGCTTTGCAGACTACACATATTTACATTTTTAAAAATTTTTTAGGCCGGGCACGGTGGCTCACACCTGTAATCCCAGCACTTTGGGAAGCCGAGGCGGGCGGATCATGCGGTCACAAGATCAAGACCATCCTGGCTAACACGGTGAAACTCCGTCTCTACTAAAAATACAAAACATTAGCCAGGCGTGGTAGTGGGCGCCTGTAGTCCCAGCTATTCGGGAGACTGAGGCGGGAGAATGGCCTGAACCCGGGAGGCAGAGCTTGCAGTGAGCTGAGGTCATGCTACTGCACTCCAACCTGGGCAACAGAGCGAGACTCTGTCTCAAAAAAAAAAAAAAAAAAAAAATCTGAAACATTGTATTGCCCATTCAATTGATTTAATTTAAAAATTAATTTATTTTAAAACAACTAAACTCAATAATATTAATTTACTTCAAAAAATAGAAGCCAAACAATAAAATGATACCTTTGGCTATCTTTCTCCCTGTCTCAGAGTTTGAAAAATTGTAGAGATTCTTAATCCAGTCTATCATTGTTGGACATTTAGGTTGGTTCCAAGTCTTTGCTATTGTGAATAGTGCTGCTATAAACATACGTGTGTATGTGTCTTTATAGCAGCATGATTTATAATCCTTTGGGTATATACCCAGTAATGGCATGGCTGGGTCAAATGGTATTTCTAGTTCTAGATCCCTGAAAATGTGGCACATATACACCATGGAATACTATGCAGCCATAAAAAATGATGAGTTCATGTCCTTTGTAGGGACATGGATGAAACTGGAAACCATCATTCTCAGCAAACTATCGCAAGGACAAAAAACCAAACACCACATGTTCTCACTCATAGGTGGGAATTGAACAATGAGAGCACAAGGACACAGGAAGGGGAACATCACACACCGGGGACTATTGTGGGGTGGGGGCAGAGGGGAGGGATAGCATTAGGAGAGATACCTAATGCTAAATGACGAGTTAATGGGTGCAGCACACCAATATGGCACATGTATACATATGTAACAAACCTGCATGTTGTACACATGTACCCTAAAACTTAAAGTATAATAATAATAAAATTTAAAAAATAAAAAAAAATTTTAAAAAGTAAAAAAAAAAAAGAAAATGGAAAAAAGAGACAGATTTGGGAGATATCAATAGGTGAAATGAGTAAGATCTAATGATGGATTAAATCTTAGGCATGGGGAGATACTGAAACTGAGGAATGAGCTGGGCTTTGTTGAGATGCTGCTGTAACTTTCTTGCATACGATAAAGAATATAGAATATTTTAAAGACCAAAAAAAATTGTAGAGATTCAGTGAAGAGGTGGTCTTCTGATTAAAGTTCTAGTATGATGCTATTTTTATGTGTCAAAACAAATTAAGTTTCCTATGATGTTTCAGGACAGGAATTATAAATACAAAATATTTTTTCTAAAGGATACTATAAAGGGATGAAACAATTTATGGTAAGCTGGAGCAGTGAAGATATTCCATGCAATACAAAAATGTCAACTTCAAATTAATCTGAAGATCACATATAAAGGGAAGAAAACAACTTCACCACTAAATGATCAACTGACAACATGAAGCAGAATATAGTGAAATGCATAACATTTTATTATCACATCTATTTCTTGCAATTCAGAAAAACCATAAAGGATATCTTCCAAATCTGTAATTTAATGCATAACACTGTAACACATTTCTAAAGTAAGTTTTAAAATGAATCAGCCTTATAAGGCTGAGTGACATTTTGTCACAGATTTAAAGGAAAATCCTGTCTCTGTTAAGATCTTCTAATATATATATAATAAAGAAACGCACAGAATAAGGTTAGACAAATTTGAGAATTTTGTTATCACCTTAACATCAGGGTGTTAATGCATATGTAACCACAAATATTAGAACTATTTCTTCCATTATATCAGATGACAAGAAAGGAGCCTGAAAATTGTCTTATTTGTTCAGGTAAATTAAATGATGTCAGATCAATGAATGATGTGCTTATCATTATAGAATCTAGATGTTCAGTGTATCATGGACTAAAACAACATTTGTAATGGTGTGAAAATGAAATACTTCAACATCAAAAAGATTCATTTCCCAGAGAGGATTTATTTTTACAGTTATTCTTTTTCTGTTGGACTAGCTGGCTTATGATTCTTGCCTGTGGAAAAAGAACCTGAAAAAAATAACTGTCACTTTAATTAAGCACAGCAAAGGTAGAAAAACAAAGGGAGCATTCAAAATGGATAGAGGGGTGGGGAGGGATGTCACTCGGGAACATTCTTGTGTTTGTTAGTTCACCTGAAACTAACTCTTAAAGTGAGTTTAAGAACTAAATATTGTTCTCATAGAAGCACATACTTGATGTACAAGAAGGAATGACCACAGGATGGGGCCAAAGGCGAAGACAGTTGAAACTCAATGAGTTGAAAATCTTACTATAAAGGGAAAAAAGGAAAGGGACATTCTCAAGACATTTTACTACAGATCCTGTGGAAGTAATGCCATTTAGTCTTTATTGACTTTTCCTTAAACTTTGGCATTTTTACACTTTTTTTTTAAACTATTTAATTTCAGCAGGTGAGGGAAGAACAGGAATGCCAAACTCCTGGTGTCTCCCTCAGCACAGGTCCTGCTCCTTAAAGGTTTTTGGCCTTGAAAGGTCTGTGGCTCCACCCAGGACTGCAAGGATGGATGTCAACTTTGGGCAGAACAAGAGAAACAGGCCCAGGAATGGGAAAGGGTTATGACCACTAACCCTGCTACCATATGGTCAGATATTTTTTATTCATCAAGAGAAGTTAAAAATCTATATCTCATATATTCTTGATATTTAAATGTTTTTTAAAAGTTGTTCACAGCCTGAGGGTAGCTAGTTTGCAAACTGTGTGCTTTAATAGTAATAACAGGTAACCCTTATGCAAAACTCCCTATGCACCAGGGGTTGTTGTAAGTATTTTATATATATAACCTCATTTCAAACTCGTACTAACCACTTGAGGTAAGACCTTTTTATCCCCATATTTAAGATGAGTAAACTGAGGCACAAACAAGTCTATAGCTTGCCCCGGGTGGCACAGCTGGCAAATGGCAGAGGTAGGACTTGAACCAACAGAGTCTGCTCCAGAATTCATACTCTCAAACACAAAGATGTTTCTATAAGAAAATTTCCCCTTCAAAGAGCTAGTTATAAATATTTGATCAATCATGGAACTAAATCAGCTAACCCTGGCCCTATGCCTACTGATATATTTCAGGTAAACATTTTTCTGAAATTATTTTTTAAATTTTTGAGAAATTAATGAGCCATCAGTGTTTCTGAAGGGCCCACTTTGAAAGAGAAGTTATTTTGAAAAACTTAAGCTTACTATGTATTATTTTCTAGCTGTAAAACATCATTTTGAAAAAATATATATTTTTGATGTTTTAGCTACCATGTCTCATTTTGCTTTTGAATAACTTTCTCATTGAAAATACTGAACTGAAGCCAGAAGCCAACTGAAATAATGACTTCTAAGTTTTATTTGAAGATTGAATTCACAGTTTAAACATTTCTTTTTTTTTTTTTTTTTTTTTTTTTTGAGACAGGGTCTCTCACTCCATCGCCCAGCTGTGCAGTGGCACAATCATGGCTCACTGTAGCCTCTGCCTCCCAGGCTCAGATGGTCCTCCTGCCTCAGCCTCCTGAGTAGCTGGGACTACAGGCATGCATAACCATCCAGCTAATTTTTGTGTTTGTTTTTTTTGTAGAGACAGGGTTTCTCCAAGTCGCCCAGGCTGGTCGAACTTCCAGGCTCAAGTTATCTACCAACCTCAGCCTCCCAAAGTGCTGGGATTACAAGTGTGAGCCATCACACCTGGACCATAAATACCCTTTTCAAAAACTAGGAGCTCATCTTATATTACACTTTAACTCTTCAAAATTTTGCACTTTATTATCTAATTTTATATTCTTATCAATTTAAAATTAGTCAATTTAAATATGAAAAACAAAGGGGCTAGAGACTGCTTACTCCTTGTGTGAAAAATGTGGATCTGTCTGGTATGCACCATGTGGATCTACTAGCACCTGACTATGTGTGGAAGTCCTTTCAATTTATTTGTTTCACCTGGGAAGTTTAGTGGCTACTTTGAGAAATGGAATTACCACATCATCCTTTGAGGAGAGTATAATGTAAAGTTGTCTCAAAATCTGCATTCAACGTGGCACTCAAAGTCATCAAGTCAGATTTCAACAATTCTAAGAATAACTATTAACGTCACCATTTCTGGGCATTTTCCTTCCATTCCTAAAGTGTTAAAACAGAGACCGAGATCATTATTTCAAACATGTTTATCATGAAGTTCAGATAATATGAAATACTGTATAATAATAGTATGTTGCCTCAGAGACATATTTAATTAGGGACTAAAACGTTTGCATATATTGAGTATATTACTTTTAGTATATAGTGACAATGGCTTATATAATGAAAATGATCATCATTGTGATAGAGGGCTCTGAGTAAATTCTGTTGATCTTTTCTTAATACTATACAGGCCAGGCTAGTCTCTACAATTTTTTATTTTTATTATTTTTTTGAGACATATTTCTTGCTCTGTCGCCCAGACTGGAGTGCAGTGGTGTGATCTCAGCTCACTGCAACCTCCACGTTGCGGGTTCAAGCAATTCTCTGCCTCAGCCTCCCTAGTAGCTGGGATTACAGGCGCCAATGACCACGCCCGGCTAATTTTTGTATTTTTAGTAGAGACGGGGTTTCACCATCTTGGCCAGGCTGGTCTTGAACTCCTGACCTAGTAATCCACCCTCCTTAGCCTCCCAAAGTGTTGAGATTACAGTTGTGAGCAAGGGTGCCCGGCCTAGTCTCTACGTTTTACAGTAGGAATTTAATTGTGTGCATTTGTGTGAGGTAATGCAATATATGTAACATATTTAATATTCTCTCTATCTCCACACACACACACACACACACACATATATATATCATACAAAAATGTCCACATGTTACATTGGTATATTTTTCAAAGTAAATTCATAGTGAACATTTTTCCCATCTTTTATTTTCTTGCCTGGATGCTTTAAAACAGCCAAAAACTAAAATACAATATCTGTGTTGCAATCTGGTTATGCTTTGGAAGGATAAACATCTATAATAACCTTAAAATATTTTAAAATTATATAAAATAGGTGAATTATTACACTAGCAGCAGTAAAATTTCTTACCAGAAAAGCTTGATCTAGCAGTTAAAAATGCCATTAGCCTTCATGGAAGATAAGAACATGGTCTCTACTTTGCCAACAAACATACAATATAAGTTTTCTTCTACAAAATAAATTCATATTTTGAAAAGCCATACTTCCGGAGCTTTGATTTACATTTCTGATGGTGGCAAATTAGGAAATTAGACTAAGCACATTAATGAATCTAGAGGATATTCATTTTCAGTCCAATAATGATATGAAAGCAGTGCCCTACCAAAAGATTAAACCCAACTTCACATAAAACTTCCAGTATTCTAGAAGATGGCACCAACATCTGCAACAGTAATAATAGTAGTGATCCTTTATTCAGCCTTAGTAATTATGTGCAAACTTTATGTGCAGTTCGTAACTGGCAATGGAAGTAAGACAGCATTTGTATAGTGTAAGATAGCAACCTGTCCATGACTGCCTTGGTCACAAAATCTCTGTGTCCTCTGCAGTTCCAGGATGAATATGAGTAACTGCAGTTGTGTATTTTACACTAGTGAAAAACATTAAAATTGATGAAAAGGCAAATGCAATGTGCTTAACTGATCCCTCCCCTCAAAAATCTAACCCTTGTGTCATTTTTTAAAATGGTTAAGAAATAGGTTGACTTTCTGCACAGCATGAAAATTTCTTTGGCTCAAGCCTCCACTAGAAAACCTAAAACAAGGTCGGGCACAGTGGCTCATGCCTGTAATCCCAGCACTTTAGGAGGCCGAGGCGGGCGGATCACGAGGTCAAGAGATCGAAACCATCCTGTCTAACATGGTAAAACCCCGTCTCTACTCAAAATACAAAAAATTAGCCAGGCGTGGTGGTGGGTGCCTGTAGTCCCAGCTACTCAGGAGGTTGAGGCAGGAGAATTGCTTGAACCTGGGAGGTGGAGGTTGCAGGGAGCCAAGGTCGTGCCACTGCACTCCCGCCTGGGTGACAGCACGAAACTCTGTCTGAAAAAAAAAAAAAAAAAAACACTAAGACAAATCCTACTGGATAACACTGTCCTTCAACACATGCAGACCATGTGGTGACAAAGCAAAAATTAGAAAGCATCACTATTTGAAAGTGACCCCAATCAAGTCACCCAGACTCACTGGTTACTCACAAGTAGTTTTTTTCTTGCCCTTCCAGTGGTGTACACTGTTTTCAGAAGGTTCACTATTCACTCTCCAATGGCATAAGCCTGTTGCATCATATCTACAGGTGTTACCCTGTAGATAACTTGTATCCGTACCTTTCAGAGAGGTTAACTGTAAGGAAGAAACCTAAAAAAATCATTCTGATAGAATGACCCTCCATCAGGTCCAATTCTTTCTAAAGAAACCTCTCTTGTAGAGAGTCCTTGTATGGGAAAGAAACAACTACATTCAGTGTATGCAGAAGTATGATCCTCCATACTTACTCTGAGGAGTCTACTTTTTCTTTCTTCTTTTTTTTAAGAAAATATTTTTTATTAAAACTTTACAGAGAATATAAACAGTGATTCTTATCATTTCTTTTCATCAGTTTGTACCACTACCTGTTCACAATTATGTTCAGGTTCTCTAGTTTCTTCTGGGAGAAAGTGACTAGGTTTAGGCAAGGGCAGGTTTTCAACTGGACTGTAGATTCTTCTAGTAATAAAGTTTGATATTTGAGGAGGTGATCGTTAGAGAGAATTCTTTTAAAGAACAGTAGTCCTGTTATATTGTGTGGGGCGTAAACAGTTATTCTTCTTAACTTGGTGGCCTCTGGCACCAGTAGAGTCACCGTTGTAACTGGAGGCAGGTTGCCCATCTTTTAGTCATCAACTCAAGTTTGTTGTTTAGGTAGTCCACTGGTTGTTGAGTTGGATCTTGAGTCTTAGTTAAAACTATCAAGGTCATTCTCTTCCTTTCTGATACATAATGATTAAATATCTTCCCTGTTGGAAGACTGAGGGCTGGTGTTTTAAGTAAGGCTTTTTTTTTAACTGGTTAAGGATTTTTGAGTTTTAGGTTCCCAAGTCAGGGAGTGAGTTTTAGATGTTTGAGGTTTTTTTATGAGGTGGTATAAAGGGTGAGTTATTTCACTGTACCCACATACCCATAATTTGTAAAATCCAGTAATGTCTAAGAATCCCCTTAATAGTTTAAAAGTTTTGGGAAAGGGAAAAGAGGAAATGGGCTTAATTTTTTTCTCTCCTGGTGTTCTGGTCCATTCTGATAAGACTAGACCTAGGTATTTTACTGAAGTTTGATAGAGTTGAATTTTAGATTTTTGAGACCCTATATGCTCTTTTCAGTTAAGAAATTAAGAAGAGTTTCAGTGTTTTTTTGGGACATCTTTGGTTGGGGCACAGAGGAGAGTGCTATTTATATACTGTAAAGTTTTAACTTGAGGGTGAGAAAAATCAGAGAGATTTTTGGACAGGGTCTGTTTCTGTAACTTCTTTATGATATTAGGGGCTGTTTGAGTAATAAATCTGTTCTTTATTGTATTGGTAGACAGGGAGATGTGTTTTATTAAAGCTTTTCTCAGCACTTCCATAAAGGCTGAGGGATTTTTATCTGGATTTTTATTTAACATAGACAGTTTAGAGTAATTAAGATTAAAGCTCCATCTGTACCTGATATTGCCTATAAGGTCACCACTATCATCTCCAAATTCAGACTTTCAGCTCGCTACAGCTCCAAATCCTCCTTAGAATAAGCAAGAGTGATTCCCTTAAGTGGCACCATGAAAGGATGTCAAAGCATTAATGTTCCTCATTAACATAAGATACTGGGGAAAATTATTAAAGACCAACACATATGAACAACAAAAGGTAGTTCTCTGCCCCAGAATTTCGACTCCCTCCCTTTCTCCATGCAATTTCAGCTAGTAAAGAGCTTGGCTTGCTTTCTACAAGCAGGGTCTCCCTCTATTGCCCAGGCTGGAGTGCAATGAGGCAACCATAGTTCACTGTAGCCACAAACTCCTGGGCTCAAATGATCCTCCCACCTCAGCCTCCCAAGTAGCTAGAACTACAGACACATGCCACCATGCCCAGCTAATTTAAAAAAAAAAAAAAAAACTTTTTGTAGAGACAGAGTCTCACTATATTGCCCAGGCTGGTCTCATACTCTTGGCCTCATGCAATCCTCCTGCTCAGCCTCCCAAAGCACTGGGATTATAGGTGTGCGCCACTCCACCTGGCATAGCTGGACATTTTTACTGTGCAAATACTAAATATTTGAGTCACCCCTACTACCTTCTCCTATGACCTGGACGATGCCAGCACTGAAGAGTAAGTGAGAAGTTTGAGGAAGTCATTGAAAACTCAGTAGACATTCAGGCCTTCATCTGCTTTTTCTTCCAACTGAGCTGGTTCCATGGAGACAGAGTGAACAGCACTGGACAGGAAGCCAAGCTTAGCTAGGTAGCACAGAGGTCTTAGATAAAGTAAACAAAGCAGGGCTTTGTGAGGTGACAAAAAGGAAATGAGCAAAGTCACACCCTAAGCCCATCCTCAAGGCAGTTCAGTGAGCAGGAAACAAAGCCACAAAACCAATGGCCCCAGTGTTGAGAATATACTGTACAGGTGGTCAAAAGGAAGTTCAAGTTAGGTTCTGCCTTTTAACCCACTTCAATGTATTCTAATTGCCTACAGTTGTACTCTAAGAAAATCAGGGAAAGGCCTTCTTACTTTTAAGCTTCTATTAAACATCACATATTCATATACTGAAGCTCTTTTTAAAAATAAAATGAGTCTAATCTCACAAAATGTTTTCTTATCTTAACAAAGAAATCTATGAGTAATTGCTAACAGTGCTATTTATTTTAGAAGCTGAAAAAAAAAAATGAAAGACAACTTAAAGATTTAGCATTCTGCCCAGATTCTCCTTGTCACTTAGCAAGGATAAACCGAAACTTTCAAATGTTAAACATTTTTCCTATTCTCAAAATGCAGAGAGTCCACTGTTGATAATGAGGACCATGATGGCATTTTAAACCAGAATACTTATTGAACACCTAATAATACCTAGACAATAAGAAAATTACATCTAATCTAAACACTAAGGACAATACTATCAATGTTGAGTAAAGCAAAGAAATAGAATATTTACAAACAATTAACAGTTAAATTATGGAATAAATATTTTTGTCATAGACATTTGGGAAAAATATTGAGTGTGTGCATGAGTGTGTGTGTGTACATCATGCATACAGTCATGTACTGCATAATGACATTTTAGTCAATAACAGACTACGTACACAACAGTGGCCCCATAAGATTATAGATCTGAAAAATTCCTATCCCTTAGTGACCCTGTAGCTGTCAAAATGTTGTAGCACAACACATTACTCATGTGATCATCATGATGCTGGTATAAACAAACCTACTGTGCTGCCAGTCATGTAATAGCATAGCACATACAATATGGACAGTACATAACACCTGATAATAAATGACTATGTTACTGGTTTATATATTTACTATGCTATACTTTTTATCATTACTTTAGAGTGTATTTATTCTGCTTATTAAAAAATAAGTTTAAGTGGATAACAGCCTCAGGCTGATCCTTCAGAAGGAATGCCTTCCAGAAAAAGGCATTTATTTAGGAATGCCTTCCAGGAAAAGGCATTTTTGTCATAGGAGAAAAATCTATGGGTCATAACATAGGAGATGACAGTTTCATGCGGGCTATTGCCCCGAAGGCCTTCCAGGACCTTCTACATGAAGGGGTTCTTGCCCCTGGAAGGCCTTCAGGGGCAATATGTTCCAGGACAACATGAAGGCCCTGGAAGGCCTTCAGGGGCAATATGTCCCAGGACAACAGGTAGAAGTGGAAAACAGTGGTATTTTCCACTAGCATAGGCCCAGGCCAAGATGTGTGTTTGTGTCTTCATTTTTAGCAAAATAGTTTTAAAGTAAAAAAAATTAAAAATAGAAAAAGCATGTGAAATAGGGATGTCAAGATATAAAGGATATAAAGAAAATATTTTTGTACAGCTGCACAATGTATTTGTGTTTAAGTGTTATTATGAAATAGTCAAAAGGTTTAAAACCATTTATAAGTTTATAAACTAAAAAAGTTACAGTAAGCTAAGTTTATTAAAGAAAGAAAACTTTTAAATAAATTTAGAGTAACCTAAACGTACATTGTTTATAAAGTTTACAGTAGTGTACAATAATGTCCTAGGCCTTCACATTCACTGACTACTCACTCACTCACACCATTCACTCACTCACTCACACCATTCACTCACCACTCACACCATTCACTCACTCACTCACACCATTCACTCACTCACTCACACCATTCACTCACCACTCACTCACTCACACCATTCACTCACTACTCACTCACTCACTCACACCATTCACTCACTACTCACTCACTCACACCATTCACTCACTACTCACTCACTCACTCACACCATTCACTCACCACTCACTCACTCACACCATTCACTCACTACTCACTCACTCACACCATTCACTCACCACTCACTCACTCACACCATTCACTCACTACTCACTCACTCACACCATTCACTCACCACTCACTCACTCACACCATTCACTCACTACTCACTCACTCACACCATTCACTCACTACTCACTCACTCACACCATTCACTCACTACTCACTCACTCACACCATTCACTCACTACTCACTCACTCACACCATTCACTCACTACTCACTCACTCACTCACACCATTCACTCACTACTCACTCACTCACACCATTCACTCACCACTCACTCACTCACACCATTCACTCACTACTCACTCACTCACACCATTCACTCACTCACTCACTCACACCATTCACTCACTACTCACTCACTCACACCATTCACTCACTACTCACTCACTCACACCATTCACTCACCACTCACTCACTCACACCATTCACTCACCACTCACTCACTCACTCACACCATTCACTCACTCACTCACACCATTCACTCACTACTCACTCACTCACACCATTCACTCACCACTCACTCACTCACACCATTCACTCACTACTCACTCACTCACACCATTCACTCACCACTCACTCACTCACACCATTCACTCACTACTCACTCACTCACACCATTCACTCACTACTCACTCACTCACACCATTCACTCACTACTCACTCACTCACTCACACCATTCACTCACTACTCACTCACTCACACCATTCACTCACCACTCACTCACTCACACCATTCACTCACTACTCACTCACTCACACCATTCACTCACTACTCACTCACTCACACCATTCACTCACTACTCACTCACTCACTCACACCATTCACTCACTACTCACTCACTCACACCATTCACTCACCACTCACTCACTCACACCATTCACTCACCACTCACTCACTCACTCACACCATTCACTCACTCACTCACACCATTCACTCACTACTCACTCACTCACACCATTCACTCACCACTCACTCACTCACACCATTCACTCACTACTCACTCACTCACACCATTCACTCACCACTCACTCACTCACACCATTCACTCACTACTCACTCACTCACACCATTCACTCACTACTCACTCACTCACACCATTCACTCACTACTCACTCACTCACTCACACCATTCACTCACTACTCACTCACTCACACCATTCACTCACCACTCACTCACTCACACCATTCACTCACTACTCACTCACTCACACCATTCACTCACTCACTCACTCACACCATTCACTCACTCACTCACTCACACCATTCACTCACTACTCACTCACTCACACCATTCACTCACTACTCACTCACTCACACCATTCACTCACCACTCACTCACTCACACCATTCACTCACCACTCACTCACTCACACCATTCACTCACCACTCACTCACTCACTCACACCATTCACTCACTACTCACTCACTCACTCACACCATTCACTCACTACTCACTCACTCACACCATTCACTCACTAGTCACTCACTCACTCACACCATTCACTCACTACTCACTCACTCACTCACACCATTCACTCACCACTCACTCACTCACACCATTCACTCACTACTCACTCACTCACACCATTCACTCACTACTCACTCACTCACACCATTCACTCACTACTCACTCACTCACACCATTCACTCACTCACTCACTCACACCATTCACTCACTACTCACTCACTCACACCATTCACTCACTCACTCACACCATTCACTCACTACTCACTCACTCACTCACACCATTCACTCACTACTCACTCACTCACACCATTCACTCACTACTCACTCACTCACTCACACCATTCACTCACCACTCACTCACTCACACCATTCACTCACCACTCACTCACTCACACCATTCACTCACTACTCACTCACTCACACCATTCACTCACTCACTCACACCATTCACTCACTACTCACTCACTCACACCATTCACTCACTCACTCACACCATTCACTCACTACTCACTCACTCACACCATTCACTCACTACTCACTCACTCACACCATTCACTCACTACTCACTCACTCACACCATTCACTCACCACTCACTCACTCACACCATTCACTCACCACTCACTCACTCACACCATTCACTCACCACTCACTCACTCACACCATTCACTCACCACTCACTCACTCACTCACACCATTCACTCACTCACTCACACCATTCACTCACCACTCACTCACTCACACCATTCACTCACCACTCACTCACTCACACCATTCACTCACCACTCACTCACTCACTCACACCATTCACTCACTACTCACTCACTCACACCATTCACTCACTACTCACTCACTCACACCATTCACTCACTACTCACTCACTCACACCATTCACTCACTACTCACTCACTCACACCATTCACTCACTAGTCACTCACTCACTCACACCATTCACTCACTACTCACTCACTCACTCACACCATTCACTCACTCACTCACACCATTCACTCACCACTCACTCACTCACACCATTCACTCACCACTCACTCACTCACACCATTCACTCACCACTCACTCACTCACTCACACCATTCACTCACTACTCACTCACTCACACCATTCACTCACTACTCACTCACTCACACCATTCACTCACTACTCACTCACTCACACCATTCACTCACCACTCACTCACTCACTCACACCATTCACTCACTCACTCACACCATTCACTCACTACTCACTCACTCACTCACACCATTCACTCACCACTCACTCACTCACACCATTCACTCACTACTCACTCACTCACACCATTCACTCACCACTCACTCACTCACTCACACCATTCACTCACTCACTCACACCATTCACTCACCACTCACTCACTCACACCATTCACTCACCACTCACTCACTCACACCATTCACTCACCACTCACTCACTCACTCACACCATTCACTCACTACTCACTCACTCACACCATTCACTCACTACTCACTCACTCACACCATTCACTCACTACTCACTCACTCACACCATTCACTCACTAGTCACTCACTCACTCACACCATTCACTCACCACTCACTCACTCACTCACACCATTCACTCACTCACTCACACCATTCACTCACTACTCACTCACTCACTCACACCATTCACTCACCACTCACTCACTCACACCATTCACTCACTACTCACTCACTCACACCATTCACTCACCACTCACTCACTCACTCACACCATTCACTCACTCACTCACACCATTCACTCACCACTCACTCACTCACACCATTCACTCACCACTCACTCACTCACACCATTCACTCACCACTCACTCACTCACTCACACCATTCACTCACTACTCACTCACTCACACCATTCACTCACTACTCACTCACTCACACCATTCACTCACTACTCACTCACTCACACCATTCACTCACTACTCACTCACTCACACCATTCACTCACTAGTCACTCACTCACTCACACCATTCACTCACTACTCACTCACTCACTCACACCATTCACTCACCACTCACTCACTCACACCATTCACTCACTACTCACTCACTCACACCATTCACTCACTACTCACTCACTCACACCATTCACTCACTACTCACTCACTCACTCACACCATTCACTCACTACTCACTCACTCACACCATTCACTCACTACTCACTCACTCACACCATTCACTCACTACTCACTCACTCACTCACACCATTCACTCACTACTCACTCACTCACACCATTCACTCACTACTCACTCACTCACACCATTCACTCACCACTCACTCACTCACACCATTCACTCACTACTCACTCACTCACACCATTCACTCACCACTCACTCACTCACTCACACCATTCACTCACTACTCACTCACTCACACCATTCACTCACTACTCACTCACTCACTCACTCACACCATTCACTCACCACTCACTCACTCACACCATTCACTCACTACTCACTCACTCACACCATTCACTCACTCACTCACACCATTCACTCACCACTCACTCACTCACACCATTCACTCACCACTCACTCACTCACACCATTCACTCACCACTCACTCACTCACACCATTCACTCACTACTCACTCACTCACACCATTCACTCACTCACTCACTCACACCATTCACTCACTACTCACTCACTCACACCATTCACTCACTCACTCACACCATTCACTCACTACTCACTCACTCACTCACACCATTCACTCACTACTCACTCACTCACACCATTCACTCACTACTCACTCACTCACTCACACCATTCACTCACCACTCACTCACTCACACCATTCACTCACCACTCACTCACTCACACCATTCACTCACTACTCACTCACTCACACCATTCACTCACTCACTCACTCACACCATTCACTCACTACTCACTCACTCACACCATTCACTCACTCACTCACACCATTCACTCACTACTCACTCACTCACTCACACCATTCACTCACTACTCACTCACTCACACCATTCACTCACTACTCACTCACTCACACCATTCACTCACCACTCACTCACTCACTCACACCATTCACTCACTCACTCACACCATTCACTCACTACTCACTCACTCACTCACACCATTCACTCACCACTCACTCACTCACTCACACCATTCACTCACTACTCACTCACTCACACCATTCACTCACTACTCACTCACTCACTCACTCACACCATTCACTCACCACTCACTCACTCACACCATTCACTCACTACTCACTCACTCACACCATTCACTCACTACTCACTCACTCACTCACACCATTCACTCACTACTCACTCACTCACACCATTCACTCACTCACTCACACCATTCACTCACCACTCACTCACTCACACCATTCACTCACCACTCACTCACTCACTCACACCATTCACTCACCACTCACTCACTCACACCATTCACTCACTACTCACTCACTCACTCACACCATTCACTCACTACTCACTCACTCACACCATTCACTCACTACTCACTCACTCACTCACACCATTCACTCACTACTCACTCAGGGAGTGACTCACCCAGAGCAACTTGCAGTCCTGCAAGCTCTGTTCGTGGTAAGTGCCCTAAACAGGTGGACCACTTTAAAAACCTTTTGTATCATATTTTTACTATGCCTTTTCTATGTTTAGATACACAAATACTGTTGTATTATAATTACCCATAGCATTGAATTCTATATTACAATTATATACTGTATTACAATTACCTATGGTATACTACCATTACTATTGTAATACAGTACATAATTGTAATATAGTATTCAATACTATAGGTAATTGTAATACAATAGTATTTGTGTATTTAAACATAGAAAAGGTACAGTAAAATGCTGTACCTTTTTATTAACATGTTGTGCAGGTTTGTAGCCTAGGAGCAATAGGCTATACCATATAGCCAAATGTGTATAGACTATGCCATCTAGGTTTATGTAAATACACTCTATGATGATCATATAAAAATGAAATTGCCTAATGACTAATTTCTCAGAACATATTCCCCATCATTACATGATCCATTACTTTGTATTCTCTCTATATATAGTACAAAACTATATGTACTCTCTATATATAGTACACAGTCATGTATCACTTAATGATGGGATATATATCATCATATGTATATACAGATGGCCCCCAGTAATAATGATTTAACTTATAATTTTTTGACCTTTTGATGATGAAAAAGCAATGTTTATTCAGTAGAAACTCTACTTCAAGTAACCATACAATCATTCTGATTTTCACTTTCAGAACAGTATTCAATAAATTATATGAGATATTAGAATAGGCTTTGTGTTAGATTATTTTGCCCAACTGTAGACTAATTTAAGTGTTCTAAGCACATTTATGGTAGGCTAGGATGAGATAGGATGTTTGATATGTTAGGTGTATTTTTTTTTTAAGATGGAGTCTCGCTCTGTTGCCCATGCTGAAGTGCAGTGGTATGATCTCAGCTCACTGCAACCTCAGCTCCCGGGTTCAAGCGATTCTCCTGCCTCAGCCCCCTGAGTAGCTGGGATTACAGGTGTGCATAACCACACCCAGCTAATTTTTGTATTTTTAGTAGAGATGGGGTTTCAGCATTTTGGTCAGGCTGGTCTCAAACTCCTGACCTCGTGATCTGCCCACCTCGGCCTCCCAAAGTGCTGGGATTACAGGCGTGAGCCACTGTGCCTGGCCGTTAGGTGTGTTAAATGCATTTTCCACTTACAATATTTTCAACGTAGGCTACATTTATTGGGATGCAGCCCCATCGTAAGTGGAGGAGCATCTGTATATAGGATTGAGTGTCTAGGTAACGTTTCAGGAAGGACACAGGAAGATCTAATTGGTGTGTAAGAAAAGGATAGTAGCCAAGACATCCTGAATCCCCTGAAACAACTCATTCAGAATAAGAGAAATAGGAATGAGTATAGTATGTGTGAAGAGACAATGAGTGAAATTAATCTGGGCAAGTTAGACTGCATAGATTAGGGAGCAATGAAAAATAAATCTATATAGGTCAGGTAGTCTCAGTCTTGTGTACATGGCCAAAAACTTGAAATTGATGTCAGTACGACATTATAGTTTCTATAAGAGGAGCTGACACAATGGAAGACATGTTTTAGGACACTATGCAGGTTAGGTTTAGAAAAGGATGACTTAAGCCATGCATATTAGCCATAAGGCTAAATCAAATATTCAGACATGTTGTCATAAAGATATGACCAATAGGACACTCGAAAAGGAAATGAAAGGGTAAATCTGAGAAACATTGAAAAAAGAGGAAACCCAAGTCCCTAATAGACTGGATATGGAAGAGTAAAAGAACATATCAAAAGTGACTCCAACAATCCTTTCAAAATAGGGATGCCTACAGAATACTGCTAGAACCTACTGAGAGAAATGGAGAGGCTGAGAAATGTGGCCTTGGATAAGAATGGGGTGGGACTTTATTTTTTTATTTACTATAATTCAAAGCAATGACTATGAGCACTCAACACTTCCCTAAATTGCCATCAATGGAAAAAGAAAAAAAAACATTATTCTAGTTCTGAGGAGCTTTTAAAGTAGTTTGCCAAAAATGCAATGCAGACTGTTAAATGAAATGAAAAGAAACAAAACTAAATGTGAAAACTGTGATAATGAATTAAATGCTGTTTTTTTAATCGCTGATATAACCTAAAATAAAGGACTAACACAGGAAATGGGGGCAGTGGATTAAAATGTCACAAATGGAAAGCAGGATGCTGAATCTTGAGTTATGCATTGAGAGATTAGAGATAGAGAAGGAAGAACTGAGGTGGAGCCAGCCGTAGCAGAATCTGCTGAGCTATCACAGTGGGCCGTGTGGCTGGGGAAGCTACACAAGTAAATGTGATCTTAAGTGAAAGGAGCAAGCAGTGGAAAAAAGCCCGCCTTAAAGCGAGATTTGCAACATACAATCCTAGAATAAAAAACTAGCGAATAATCTAGAGGCAACCTTACAGTACTACTTTGCTTGTTTGCTAACACAAGTGTTATACTTATTATGTGCTTACTCTAGTACTATTCTCCATAGAAAGGAGGTCTTGTCAACACTTTCTGTACTATTTTTTAAAATAATTACTGTATTCAACACTTTCCCTTGAAAAATGCCACTTGTTTGAGTTGCTATAGAAAGTTGTACACTTAAGAAAAAAATTTAATAAACTATAAGTGGGTAGAATTCTACTTTGAAACCTACGCAGTTCTCTAAGTGGGGTGAGAGGAATAAAGGTAGTGGAGAACAAAGTACTTTCAAAAATTTGACCTACCGCCTGTAATCCCAGCACTTTGGGAGGCCGAGGCAGGTGAATCATTTGAGGTCAGGAGTTCAAGACTAGCCTGACCAACATGGTAAAACGCTGTTTCTACTAAAAACACAAAAATTATCCAGGTGGTAGTGGCACACACCTGTAATCCCAGCTACTTAGGAGGCTGAGGCAGGAGAATCACTTGAGCTTGGGAGGCAGAAGTTGCAGTGAGCCGAGATCGTGCCACTGCACTCCAGCCTGGGTAACAGAGTGAGACTCCATCTCAAAAAAAAAAAAAAAAAAAAAAAAGGAAAAGAAAACATTTAAGCTACTGTGCAAACCAGCACAGAAATAGAATTCTACAAAGTGAAGGGAATGAGCACATAGTTAATCAATAAAGATGATGAGTTCTGCAAAATATAGAGTAGAGCTTCAGTACTAATATTTCAGGTTTGACAATAGCTAGTAACAATGTGGTCTCCACTGGAATACACAAATTAACTTTTTTAGTATTATAGAGTGTGTCGCAATGTTTATGTTTGGAAAGTGCCTGAGTTCAAATCCTGGCTTCTCTACTCATTACTTTAAAGACAAGAAATTTATGTAATTGCTATATGTTTTCATCTGTGAAATGGAGGAAATATTATTACCTGCCTCATCTAGTTATTTTTAGGATTAAGATACT
Organism: Symphalangus syndactylus; assembly: GCF_028878055.3. Lineage (NCBI taxonomy): Eukaryota > Metazoa > Chordata > Mammalia > Primates > Hylobatidae > Symphalangus > Symphalangus syndactylus. The sequence goes on from NC_072433.2 coordinate 74,466,450, forward strand.
ATTTGTGAATCACTTAGCACATTGACTGGCCCATAGCAAGAGCTTATTAAGTACAATATAATTGCTATTACGAGAATTTTTTCTTCCCTGCCTAAATAAGGGCTGCTGGCAAATACCCAATTAATATTATTTCTGAAATGTAAATGATATGTATAGTAATAAGTCCTTTGATTATTGGATTGCCAGTCACTGATATTTTGAGGTTCTTTCTAATTTCCTCTTTCAATCCCTTAGAAAGACTTTTTAGGTCTTATAGAGATTTAACATTTCCTTCAAACCATGAGTTGTTTGGCTATAATATATTCCACAAGTTTAACTGAGCACCTGCCATATTCCAGGAACTAAAGCAGTAATATTGTTTTACATACAATTTTTCTACATGTACCAAAACAACAAATTTCTTGGTAATAACCAAAAAGTTAATTTAAAATTAAAATGAATGGTTTAAAGAATGCAACTAAAAACTATAAAACTTTGTAAGAGATTAACTGTTATCTCTTTCATTGTCAAGACACCAATTTACCTATTTAGATTTCTTTTAATAATATGTATGGAATTTCAGGTTATAACATCATAGCACCAACAAATAGATTATTACAGCCATATGTATCTTAAGCAGTAAGACTGTATTGCATCAAGGAATTTCACGTATGTGGAAATATAAGCCACATAGATCCATAATTTAAGAAATATCAAGACATTTATCAGTGCCTCCTTTCACCAGTATAACATTGTGCTATTGTTTGCATGTAAAATTATCACCCACTAACAGTTTGAAAAACCCTTTCAGTTGTATCCAACAAAGAATTCCGTTGGAAAGGAAATGACATGCAAAGAATGTTCAGTATATATTGGATAGTAAGATGTAGGAATGAGAAAGTGTGGAAATGCATGAACTGTGATATATTTCCTTATTTATTCCTGTCACTTAAATTCCCCAACTATTCTCTCAAACTTAATCACAAAACATATCCTGACTTTTAACAACTTTCAAGGCTGAAATGTTAACCAACATTTTGCAAAATTCTTTAAACACTTCCTCTGGAAAACACACAGCTCAAAGTGCTAAAATTGTCTTCTATAATAACCACAACAGGATCGTAACAAACCTGCTTTTAAAAACCAAATAAAGTCTTCCGTGGGGGCGGTTCACCACTTCCTCTTTTTTAACATGCGGGAACTAATTTAGCTGAGAAGATAAAAGAAAGAGCTGCCTACATATGTACAAGGAAACTAGATCCTAGAACATAAAATGCCTCGGGGGCAGGGTGGTCTGGGCAGTTTTCAGTAAAAAGACCTTTCTCTGACTTAGAATGTCACAAATGGAAGGCAAGGAGTCAGAAACATGTATGTATTTGCATTGAAGCGGACAGAAGAAGGGACAGAGGCACCCAAAATTACTTTCAATTGTAACTATTTATGTGTTTTCCAATTATGTAATTTTATGCCCATTTTCAATTTAATGTCAATATAAAGATACTTAAGAATTCAAGACTAAGATGAAGGGCTACTCTCAAACCACCACAGTATCAGAAAAGTAAAGAGCCTAGAGTTTCTGTCAGAGGACCATACGCTCCCCTCCTTTCATAGGAAGAACTCATGAAATACGATCTCTTCCATAAACCCTTCACTCTTTCAGAAAGGTAGTCATTTATTACCATCCTAGGAGGTCTAAACATGCATGTAGGATGTGGCCTTCTCACCAGAAATCCCACAAAGTACATTCAGTTTGTTATTCATGTATAACTTCCCAACTTCATTTTTGTACTTATTCAACTTACTGGTTATCTACTTGATTATACATCTGTGGGATATATTCAATGGACTCTGGTATATTATAAACTGCAAGAGTATTGGGCACAAGCCTCATTAGCTCAACATGTATATTTGCTAACAGTATCTTCATGTAATAAATGTTCTGTAGTTTTTAATATAATGACAAGAATAGAGGGATATACAAATACATAAAGGGTAGACTCTGGCCGTCCATCCTTGCCTCTTACTGAGAAGTTTTATGAGATTATCACCCAACAGAGTGTGTCCCATCAGTTTTTCTATAGAATTTAAAATTTTTTTTTGAAAATATATGAGAGTCAAAAGCAGTAAGTACTATTATCTTTTAAATACAAGAAAAAAATGTGGTCAAAATGTGTCTTCATTGGTGATGTTACGTGTTTGAATACTATTTGGTGACATTATTTACTCCTCTATTACTGTCACGCAAATTATTTTTGAAAGGTGAAATTTAAGTACCAAATTAGGAGAAAATGTACATGTAAAATTTTATCATGTGAGAACATACATGCCTAGGCAGAAATAGGAAGTCAGTTATGTATATTGTCTGAATTTTCCCTTTCTTAAAATTCCATGTATATTCAGAACCCATGACTTCTTACTGACATATCAATGTAATATATCATCATATTTTCCTTCCATCTTCTTCATAAAATTTTTTCTGTACTGGATTCCATTGTATCAAATCATTGGGTTTTTATCTATATATTTAATTTCCACAGTCCTCACTCTATAGAAATACATTTGTCTTTTAATTGGTGTTTTAGGGCATAATTTCTTAACCCAAGAAATTTTGGAATCTTTCAAACTGTGTCAGCTTTCTGTTACTAATATATCTATTTGGCTCTAGAAACGAGTCTATGGCTTGCCTAAGTATTTTTGTACAGGTAAAAAAGTGAAGAAAAAAAACACAATCAATTTGTTGTTTTACGCAGCTAAACAGCCACTTCAACTGTCCCATTCTGATAAAGGGGGTCATAAATTGTGACCCTCTACAATTTAAAACATGACAAACTCAGACTATTTTATTTGGTCTTAACATTTTTATTGTCTTGGCTACATCAATATCAATGACAATGAGAAAAATTAGGCAATTCTTTTCTTTCCCCAGTCTCATTCCTTCCCTGTTGTTGTAGGGAGACTTGTAGAGAAGTAAAGAACTGTCAACTTGGGCACCTTCCAGGGCTATAAAAGGGACCACCCATTAAAGCATAATGTTCTCCCTCTCTCATTCTGGTAAACTCTAAGCAGGAGAAAACAATTTCTACTCTGCACAAAAACAGGTCTTGCTGTTTTTTTAAATGGCCACAAATTCTCCCTCTCCCCACATCCGTGTTTTTTTCCTGTAACTTTGTAGATCCTCCCATTAATAGAGGTAGCCTTTTCCTCCACCCCTTAAATCTAGGTTGGCCATGTGACTTGTGTTACTCAAGGATACTTACTTCAGCAAGTGACACAAGGAGAGGGTTGAAAAGTGCTTTGCACTTTGGGACTTGCCTTCTGGTTGTTCTGGGAACCCATCAGCTGCCGTGTATATAAGTCCTTCTGAATAAGCACGCTGGAGGCTGAGAATAGGCTTGCTGGAGGATGGGATGTGAACAGTTGTGCTAGCTGATGAGAGACATGTCACCTAGGCTGTCCTATCACCCCACATAACAAGGAGCTAACTACCTGACCTGTGAAACTGTGCCCCAGTCGAGCTGACAACTGACATCAGACACAGAAGTGAGAACCCATAAGCTGCAATCAGGAGCAAAGTGACCAGATAATCCCAGCCCAAATCACCAATACACAGAATCATAAGCTAAATAAACAGCTGTTTTAAGCCACTAAGTTTTGTTCTAGTTTGTAATTCAGTAAAAGACTACTGGTACACTGACTCCACAGGAAGGAAACTGGGATTCGTTTATTAAAGAAAATTCATTTTTCAATATGGGTTTGAACTTTGCTACTCCTGATCATTAATATTTGTCTTTGGAAGAGGTACATATGTTTGCTCTTAGGATGTTATAGTTTAATAAATGTCTGTAGTTCACATTTCTTTAATTGTCCAAAAGAAAATTCAGCATGGAAGAAGGCAGTTCCAAGATGGCCGAATAGGAACAGCTCCACTCTACAGCTCCCAGCATGAGCAACACATGTGTGATTCTACATTTCTAACTGAGGTACCAGGTTCATCTCACTGGGGCTTGTCGGACAGTGGGTGTAGGACAGTGGGTGCAGCCCAGTGAGGGTGAGCCAAAGCAGGACAAGGCATCACCTCACCCGGGAAGTGCAAGGGGTCAGGGAATTCCCTTACCTAGCCAAGGGAAGCTGTGACAGATGGCACCTGGAAAATCGGGTCACTCCCATCCTAATACTGCGCTTTTCCAACAGTCTTAGCAAACAGCACACCAGGAGATTATATCTTGTGCCTGGCTCAGAGGGTCCCTTGCCCATGGAGCCTCACTCATTGCTAGCACAGCAGTCTGAGATCAAACTGCAAGGTGGCAGCAAGGCTGGGTGAGGGGCACCCGCCATTGCTGAGGCTTGAGTAGGTAAACAAAGCAGCCAGGAAGCTTGAACTGGGTGGAGCCCACCGCAGCTGGGTGGAGCCCACCGCAGCTCAAGGGGGATTGCCTGCCTCTGTAGACTCCACCTCTGGGGGCAGGGCATAGCCAAACAAAAGGCAGCAGAAACCTCTGCAGACTTAAATGTTCCTGTCTGACAGCTTTGAGGAGAGTAGTGGTTCTCCCAGCACAGAGTTTGAGATCTGAGAACAGTCAGACTGCCACCTCAACTGGGTCCCTGAACCCCTTGTAGCCAAACTGGGAGGCACCCTCCAGTAGGGGCAGACTGAAACCTCACATGGCCGGGTACCCCTCTGAGATGAAGCTTCCAGAGGAATGATCAGGCAGCAACATTTGCTGTTCAGCAATATTCGCTATTCTGCAGCCTCTGCTGCTGATACCCAGGCAAACAGGGTCTGGAGTGGACCTCCAGCAAACTCCAACAGATCTGCAGCTGAGGGTCCTGACTGTTAGAACGAAAACTAACAAACAAAAAGGACATCCACACCAAAACCCCATCTGTACATCACCATCATCAAAGACCAAAGGTAGATAAAACCACAAAGATGGGGAAAAAACAGAGCAGAAAAGCTGAAAATTCTAAAAATCAGAGTGCCTCTCCCCCTCCAAAGGAATGCAGCTCCTTGCCCGCAACAGAACAAAGCTGGATGGAGAATGACTTTGAAGAGTTGAGAAAAGAAGACTTCAGTTGATCAAACTCCTCCAAGCTAAAGGAGGAAGTTCGAACCCATCACAAAGAAGCTAAAAACCTTGAAAAAAGATTAGATGAATGGCTAACTAGAATAACCAGTGTAGAGAAGTCCTTAAATGACCTGATGGAGCTGAAAACCATGGCACGAGAACTACGTGATGAATGCACAAGCTTCAGTAGCCGATTTGATCAACTGGAAGAAAGGGTATCAGTGATTGAAGATCAAATGAATAAAATGAAGCAAGAAGAGAAGTTTAGAGAAAAAAGAGTAAAAAGAAATGAACAAAGCCTCCAAGAAATATGGGACTATGTGAAAAGACTAAATCTACGTCTGACTGGTGTACCTGAAAGTGACAGGGAGAATGGAACCAAGTTGGAAAACACTCTGCAGGATATTATCCAGGAGTACTTCCCCAACCTAGCAAGGCAGGCCAACATTCAAATTCAGGAAATACAGAGAATGCCACAAAGATACTCCTGAGAAGAGCAACTCCAAGACACATAATTGTCAGATTCACCAAAGTTGAAATGAAAGAAAAAATGTTAAGGGCAGTCAGAGAGAAAGGTCAGGTTACCCACAAAGGGAAGCCCATCAGACTAACAGTGGATCTCTCGGCAGAAACTCTATAAGCCAGAAGAGTGGGGGCCAATATTCAACATTCTTAAAGAAAAGAATTTTCAACCCAGAATTTCATATCCAGCCAAACTAAGCTTCATAAGTGAAGGAGAAATAAAATCCTTTACAGACAAGCAAATACTGAGAGATTTTGTCACCACCGGGCCTGACCTAAAAGAGCTCCTGAAGGAAGCATTAAACGTGGAAAGGAAAAACTGGTACCAGCCACTGCAAAAACATGCCAAAGATCATCGATGCTAGGAAGAAACTGCATCAACTAATGAGCAAAATAACCAGCTAACATCATGACAGGATCAAATTCACACATAACAATATTAACCTTAAATGTAAATGGGCTAAATGCTCCAATTAAAAGACACAGACTGGCAAATTGGATAAAGAGTGAAGACCCATCAGTGTGCTGTATTCAGGAAACCCATCACAGGTGCAGAGACACAGGCTCAAAATAAAGGGATGGAGGGGAGATCTACCAAGCAAATGGAAAACAAAAAAAAGGCAGGGGTTGCGATCCTAGTCTCTGATAAAGTAGACTTTAAACCAACAAAGGTCAAAAGAGACAAAGAAGGCCATTACATAATGGTAAAGGGATCAATTCAACAAGAAGAGCTAACTATCATAAATATATATGTACCCAATACAGGAGCACCCAGATTCATAAAGCAAGTCCTTAAAGACCTACAGAGAAACTTAGACTCCCACACAATAATAATGGGAGACTTTAACACCCCACTGTCAACATTAGACAGATCAACGAGACAGAAAGTTAACAAGGATATCCAGGAATTCAATTCAGCTCTGCACCAGATGGACCTAATAGACATCTACAGAACTCACCACCCCAAATCAACAGAATATACATTCTTCTTAGCACCACATCACGCTTACTCCAAAATTGACCACATAGTTGGAAGTAAAGCACTCCTCAGCTAATGTAAAAGAATAGAAATTATAACAAGCTGCCTCTCAGACCACAGTGCAATCAAACTAGAACTCAGGATTAAGAAACTCACTCAAAACCACTCAACTACATGGAAACTGAACAACCCGCTCCTGAATGACTACTGGGTACATAACAAAATGAAGGCAGAAATAAAAGATGTTCTTTGAAACCAATGAGAACAAAGACACAACATACCAGAATCTCTGGGACACATTTAAAGCAGTGTGTAGAGGGAAATTTATAGCACTAAATGCCCACGAGAGAAAGCAGGAAAGATCTAAAATTGACACCCTAACATCACAATTAAAAGAACTAGAAAAGCAAGGGCAAACACATTCAAAAGCTAGCAGAAGACAAGAAATAACTAAGATCAGAGCAGAACTGAAGGAGATAGAGACACAAAAAAACCCTTCAAAACATCAATGAATCCAGGAGCTGGTTTTTTGAAAAGATGAACAAAATTGATAGACCGCTAGCAAGACTAATAAAGAAGAAAAGAGAGAAGAATAAAATAGATGCAATAAAAAATGATAAAAGGGATATCACCACCGATCCCACAGAAATACAAACTACCATCAGAGAATACTATAAACACGTCTATGCAAATAAACTAGGAAATCTAGAAGAAATGGATAAATTCTTGGACACATACACTCTCCTAAGACTAAACCAGGAAGAAGTTGAATCTCTGAATAGACCAATAACAGGCTCTGAAATTGAGGCAATAATTAATAGCTTACTAACCAAAAAAAGTCCAGGACCAGACGGATTCACAGCCGAATTCTACCAGAGGTACAAGGAGGAGCTGGTACCATTCCTTCTGAAACTATTCCGATCAATAGAAAAAGAGGGAATCCTCCCTAACTCATTTTATTAGGCCAGCATCATCCTGATATGAAAGCCTGGCAGAGACACAACAAAAAAAAGAGAATTTTAGACCAATATCCCTGATGAACATCGATGCAAAAATCCTCAATGAAATACTGGCAAACCAAATCCAGCAGCACATCAAAAAGCTTATCCACCATGATCAAGTGGGCTCCATCCCTGGGATGCAAGGCTGGTCTAACATATGCAAATCAATAAACGTAATCCAGCATATAAACAGAACCAAAGACAAAAACCATATGATTATCTCAATAGATACAGAAAAGGCCTTTGACAAAATTCAACAGTCCTTCATTCTAAAACCCCTCAATAAATTAGGTATTGATGGGACGTATCTCAAAATAATAAGAGCTATTTATGACAAACCCATAGCCAATATCATACTGAATAGGCAAAAACTGGAAGCATTCCCTTTGAAAACTGGCACAAGACAGGGATGCCCTCTCTCACCACTCCTTTTTAACATAATGTTGGAAGTTATGGCCAGGGCAATCAGGCAAGAGAAAGAAATAAAGAGTATTCAATTAGGAAAAGAGGAAGTCAAATTGTCCCTGTTTGCAGATGGCATGATTGTATATTTAGAAAACCCCATCGTCTCAGCCCAAAATCTCCTTAAGCTGGTAAGCAACTTCAGCAAAGCATCAGGATAAAAAATCAGTGTGCAAAACTCACAAGCATTCTTATACACCAATAACAGACTAACAGAGAGCCAAATCATGAGTGAACTCCCATTCACAATTGCTTCAAAGTGAATAAAATACCTAGGAATCCAACTTACAAGGGATGTGAAGGACCTCTTCAAGGAAAATTACAAACCACTGCTCAACGAAATAAAAGAGGACACAAGCAGTTGGAAGAACATTCCATGCTCATGGGTAGGAAGAATTAATATCATGAAAAATGGCCATACTGTCCAAGGTAATTTATAGATTCAATGCCATGCCCATCAAGCTACCAATGACTTTCTTTGCAGAATTGGAAAAGACTACTTTAAAGTTCATATGGAACCAAAAAAGAGCCCACATTGCCAAGACAATCCTAAGCCAAAAGAACAAAGCTGGAGGTATCATGCTACCGGACTTCAAACTATACTACAAGGCTACAGTAACCAAAACAGCATGGTACTGGTACCAAAACAGAGATATAGACCAATGGAAAAGAACAGAGCCCTCAGAAATAATACCAGACATGTACAACCATCTGATCTTTGACAAACCTGACAAAAACAAGCAATGGGGAAAGGATTCCCTATTTAATAAATGGTGCTGGGAAAACTGGCTAGCCGTATGTAGAAAGCTGAAACTGGATCCCTTCCTTACACCTTATACAAAAATTAATTCAAGATGGATTAAAGACTTAAATGTTAGACCTGGAACCATAAAAACCCTAGAAGAAAACCTATGCAATACCATTCAGGACATAGGCATGGGCAAGAACTTCATGTCTAAAACGCCAAAAGCAATGGCAACAAAAGCCAAAATTGACAAATGGGATCTAATTAAACTAAAGAGCTTCTGCACAGCAAAAGAAACTACCATCAGAGTGAACAGACAACCTACAAAATGGGAGAACATTTTCACAACCTACTCATCTGACAAAGGGCTAATATCCAGAATCTACAAAGAACTCAAACAAACTTACAAGAAAAAAACAACCCCATCAGAAAGTGGGCGAAGGATATGAACAAACACTTCTTAAAAGAAGACATTTATGCAGCCAACAGACACATGAAAAAATCTCATTTTCACAGGCCATCAAAGAAAGCAAATCAAAACCACAATGAGATACCATCTCACACCAGTTAAAATGGCCATCATTAAAAAGTCAGGAAACAACAGGTGCTGGAGAGGATGTGGAGAAATAGAAACACTTTTGCACTGTTGGTGGGACTGTAAACTAGTTCAACCATTGTGGAAGACAGTGTGGCGATCACTCTAGTTCTAGATTTCAAGGATCTAGAACTAGAAATACCATTTGACCCAGCCATGACATTACTGGGTATATACCCAAAGGATTATAAATCATGCTGCTATAAAGACACATGCACACGTATGTTCATTGCAGCACTATTCACAATAGCAAATACTTGGAACCAACCTAAATGTCCATCAATGATAGACTGGATTAAGAAAATATGGCACATATACACCATGGAATACTATGCAGCCATAAAAAAGGATGAGTTCTTGTCCTTTGTAGGAACATGGATGAAGCTGGAAACCGTCATTCTCAGCAAACTATCGCAAGGACAAAAAACCAAACACCACATGTTCTCACTTATAGGTGGGAATTGAACAATGAGAACACTTGGAAACAGGAAGGGGAACATCACACACCAGGGCCTGTTGTGGGGTAGGGGTAGAGGGAGGGATAGCATTAGGAGATATACCTAATGTAAATGACAAGTTAATGGGTGTAGCACACCAACATGGCACATATATACATGTGTAACAAACCTGCACGTTGTGCACATGTACCCTAGAACTTAAAATGTAATAAAAAAAAAAGAAAAGTCAGCATGGAAAATGCATCTACCTTGGACCAAAGAATAAGAAAACTGGTGGCCACAATACAGGCTTAGGTTTCAACTATCTCTGACCATCCTAAGGACCCTAGAAGCTCTTCTCCAGATGTGCTCTTCTCAGACTGCACAAATGTAGGAAGAAGGAGTTGGACACACAACAGGAGCCTTCCTGCAAGTGGGATGGCAATTCATGAGAGAGGTGGTTGGAGATGATCACAGAGAGAATTGAAAGAGATGCTGGAAAGAGGGCAAGTAGAATCAACTAGGACTTGGGAAATTCTCATTAAATTTACCTTGTGAATTACTTAGGTACATTTTCTCTGGTTCTCTGGGAAAGGTCCTATTTAACATGGTTTTAAACATTTCCTCTTCTACCTTATAATTCCCTTTTGAAATTATTATAAACATGGTGTGATAACCATGAAAGGCTGCTAAGAGCAGCTGGAAAATAATGCATGTCCCTGAAGAAGACTCAGGAGCGACAGTAGACAACTCTCTTCACTCTTCCTCCACCAAACAATAGAGGAGGCTGACTTCTAAAAGAAGCAGGACAATATTTGGGTTTCAAAACCTAGAAATATACAAAGGTGCCTGGAGTCAATAATTATTCAGAAGATACTTAATAAACAACATCTCTTTTAAGCAAGCTCCTGTTGTACTCCTGAAATAATCACTTTGAAAGGATTCCTGGTTGCAAGTTGGAGACGTTAGTGGAAATGAAATACTAAACCACTATGTAGCTAATTTCATCTTTTGAAGTTCCTTAAATAAGGGTCCCCTTTTCTCCTGAAACACTATTTTCCTTCTAGTATTATTGGTATTTCTAAACACACACCTTCTGCAAGCCATCTAAATGAAAGAGTTATGTGCTAGCCATTAATGAATACCGCAAGCACCCAAAACTACACATTACTTTGATTAGTTGTTCAATATTCTTTTGATTTATATTAATAAAGTGATGGGTAAATTCCTGAATATTTACACAATCAACAGATACTTAAATTAGATGAATTAAATTAATAAGAAAATGGATTTTACTTCGAGAGTAGAGAGAACTATTGAGAGGTTTCAGATATAGTGAGTAAAATCTAGAAAAAAATGAAGAGGTGGCTTGTTAAAATAAGTCTCAAACCACTATCTTAGTTCAGGTGTCATTAGTTCAGAAAAGGATCACACAAACACCTAGCTTAATAGCTTATAGGCTTATGAACTTTATTCACTTTAGTAAGAAAAAAAATTCTACGTTTGAAAACAATTTTTAACTATTTCCCCAATGTTAAAGACTTTCATGTACATTTAATTTTCTACACTAATATAATATGTCCAAGACAAAGAAGAACCAGGAGGCACTAAGTTGAAACAGACAATTCTCAACTATTTCAAAGGGAGAGCAAAGGGATGGTTTCTACATAAACATTAATTTCATTCAGTTGATCGCAATATGATATTTTACCTCTCACCTGTCCTCCTCCTTGGAATTTTTGCTCCATCCTCCTCCATGCTTTGGGAAGAATCCAAGCCTATCACAAGATTATTAGGAAGGGTTCTGAAAATTCATGTCTCTAGATGAGAGGGGGAGAGAATCTTTCAAAGTCTCAATATTAATTCAGAATCTTAATTCTGAATCTGAATTAAGTCGTTTAAAAATACTTATATATGTAGCAATCATTTCAGGTTCTTAACAATAAAAACAAAGGTTAAATTATCTTTCTCAAACAATCTGTAAGATACAGAAACTGATCAGTGCTTATGCATTTTCCTGTCTCTCTAAAATTAAAACTTCCCAAACCTTCTGATTTTGTCCCAGAAAGGTATATTCAAAGGCCTAGTCTCTTGCCCTTGGCATTAATTTGAGAGATGATGCAGACATCTTCTCAAACATATTCCTTTCTAACATGGCACAAAGCAGATTTAAATGGGTACAACTTCAAAGATGAGCAAAAAAATTAAACGTTCATACTACAGATTGAACATCTAAAGAGATTTTAGGGAAAGTTCCCTTTGAAAATTCTGCCCTTGAGAAATAGTTCGCTTTTCATCACACATTTAGATTTTCATATTTTCTACTTTCACAGAGAATTCTGAAACTATTTCTCATCTTGTGGTTGTACTTTAACACTAGATCTAATAGCAGAAACCACATTTTTCCGCTTAAGCAGGCGCGCAATCTGAATAAGTTAATTTTATTTATCTCCTGTTGGGGAAGTTCAGTCCAAATATCTATAAACAGATTTCCAAGTTACCTCTCCCATAGTTAGATTCAAACAGTTCATCCATCACAAATACAGATTTGAAAATTATGTCCACAAATCCTTTAAAGAAGTTTATTGCATTCCATTTTGAATGACTGCAATTTGTTGGAACAGCAAGCAGGAAAACTAAACATGTTTGCATATACACTGAAAAATTACATAATCTGAGAATTCTGTTTTACTGGCAATTTAGTAACACATTATACTACATTGCTTCTGCAGGAACTATGAAATGTAGCATTTCATAAAATGCTGAAGTTTTCTGAAATAATAACTTTAGATAGTAGCTTTAAAATTTTGAATAACACTAGCCATAGTCTAGCACCTTGCCCTCTGCTATGTAAGTTAAAGACCACAATTTCTCCTAAAGTGGCTTTAATGACATCAGCTGAAATTGTAGCAAAAAAGAGAAAAGGAAACAAGAAGAAAGGAAAGAAGAAAAGCAAATAACAGTGAAATAAATAAATAAATCATTCCTGGATTAACAATGTAAGAATGGTACTGAATTTCCAGCTGAAGCATCTCCAGTGTTAACATAAAACAAAGAAACAAAATTCTGTTACATAGAAACATCTTTTATATTGATGCTATAAAGTAAAAACTAGAAGCCACATGAAGGTAAACTATAACCAATCACAGAATCACCAACTGCCTCAACTACATTAAAAAGCATTTATTAAATACACTATAGATGACATGGAATGGTCTTAAGAGACATCTGTGAAAGACAGTATCACTTCAGGATGGCTTACGATAAGCAAATTCCAGTTAGCTGATATCAGTTATTTTGGACAGGAAAAACATATTGAAAAGCTGTAGCATTAAGAGTCAACAGTATTATCTACAAGAAAGATGCTCTGAAAAGTCAGATTTTTAAGACTTAGCTCTTGCAGTTTATGAAGTGGTAAGAAAGGATTTAAATTTTTTTAAAAAAAATGTTTATAACAGCTTGAAAGTCAATTGAAAGAACTAGAATTTATGTAGATCTCCCTGAAGGGTATTTTGTTATCTATTTCTAGGATACATGACCTTCAAACTTGTTTTTAGCCATGGAGCACCTTATTCCAATGGAAAAGATTAGCTCTGATCTCTAGAGCTGCCTTACTGTTGGATAATCTTCCAGTTTCAGACCATGTGCATCCTTAAAATCCCTAATTAAAATCCTCATCAGAATAGTAGGAGAAAAAAATGACATGAGGAAAAAGAGAGAGGTCATGGCAATCTTGATTGTCATTGTTGCTGGCAATCTTAAATGTCTCTGGGGACAATCTAACCCAAATCCCACTTTCAATTCCTTGTTCCGCTTCTCCACTCCATTCCAGCTAATCACACCTGAGGCTGCAACCAAGCTTTTTTTATTTTCTGGAATGGCAAAATCTCAAAAGTCTTTATTCTTCTTATCATTCTCTCTGGCCACAGCACCCTTTGCAGATAACTCTGCCATTCCCCACACTAGTGTTTCTGCCTTATGAATACAATTATTTCTTCAATGTCTAAACTTCCCTGATGCACCACTGCTATCCGTAACCTAAATAGACCTCATAAATCACTTAAACCAGTGCTTTTGAATCATTTGCATAGCATGATAGAAAAAAATATTTTAATTAATTTTAACATATTATTTTAATATTTTAAATGCTCAAGGCTACTTATGCCAGTGGAGGTAACTCGCCTGAGAGTTCTGGCTCCTCTTCCCATGCTCAGCCCTTAGAGGGCTAAGAGGAGCTTTATCTCAGCATCTCAGTGTGCTACAGCTACAAAAGACTTTGTGAGTTTTTGTGGAGGAAAATTTTGGGAAGCTCTGACTTAAACTACTTTTTACTAGGACCCTCAACTCCGTTGCTTCCTTATTCTCCCAAACAACCTGCCCTCAGTGCTAGAGCAACATATTCAACTATGGATTTCTTCTGCTCTTCAACATAAATTCTTGAGCATTATGGGGAAAAGTCACATGGTAAGGGGGACTGGTACCAACACAAGGTCTTGGTCTCTAACTTTGGATAGCTTCGGAAGATCAGCTGGCAATCTTTTGGTGAGCTCCTAAGCAACTCCATCTCCAATGCCATGTAGCAGCCTTTTAAACCTTCACAATTCTCTTGAAGATCTTAATCCTAAACCCTCAAAGACTCTTAGGCCCCCCCTTCACAGAAAAATAGAGGCTATTAGGTAAGTGTTCTTTCAACTCTTGCTCTCTCCCAGAAAGACTTATACCTGAATCCAGGAACTCCATCTTCTCTCAGAATTCAGTGAAGACTCACCCAAATGCAGGCTAATTCCTCCTACACTCTCTCTAGATCCTATTTTCTCTGAATTCCTTGAGGAAGCCTTCCCATAAATTATCACGTCATTTACTGAATTTAAACCCAGCCTGTCTATAAGCTGTTTCTTAGTCTGATAATTGTGTTAAAATCTTTCTTAATTCTATATTTCCCTATTTCTCTTCATCCCACCATAGCCAAGCTTTGGGAAAGGAGCAGGTGACATTCATTATCTTCTTCACCTCCTATTTACTCCTCAAGTGGAAATGTTTTACCTCCCTTCAATTCACTGAATCTGTTCCTGTCAAAATCACTAATAACCTCCTAATTTCTCAACCCATTGGACGCCTTCCAGTCTTTAGCCTCCTGAACCCAACTTTGGCCTTCAAGACTTTTGACTCACTTTTCAAACTCTCACCCTGCTTGCTTTCTGTGCTATGGTTCTTTTCCGATTTTCCTTCTATTTCTCCAGATGCTCCTTTTCAAAATCTCTTGTGAGTCCCTCTTTTTCTACCACCACTGTTTTCTTAAAACTTAATATGCTCCAGATTTTATTATGAGCCATGTCTTCTCACTTTAAATACTTTCTCTGCAGTTCTTATCTAACCTCCTAGTTGTAAATGCCCACTATAGGCAGGTTAAAACCTTTACTTCTCTGTCTCTATCATTAGAATGTAAACATGTTGAGGGTAGGGAATTTTTCTTATCCCTCATTGTATTTTTAGCATCTAGCACATATTATGTGATCAGTATATATTTGTGGAATGAGTGAAGGAATTTTACATCTATATTTTTATCCCAGATGTTACTTTTAAGCTCCAGGATAGTTATCACATTGCCTACTTTCTGTTTCCATTCAGATGTTCCTCGTGTCTCAAGTACATATTTTAGCCCAACATCATCACACTTCTATATGTTCCTTATGGTGTTCAGATAACAGTCACAAAGTACGTGAGTAAGACACAGTGATCACCCAGCATTCTTATCATGTTGTAGCTTTGTGGTTCTCTGCTATAAGAATTAACAGCTTGAAATGGAAAGTATAATGCAAGAATAATATTTCAGAATTTATTGATTCATACAAGGATACAAACATAACTCTTGAAAATATATCTAGGGCTTATTAATCTTGTAATTTGACCATACACTCACATCTTCCTCTATTTGAGCCTCCTGAAACTAATTTCAGCCTTCTGATTTGATTTTTAATCTGCTTAGAAGGACTGTCATATTTTCTCAACTCTTTGTCTTCCTTTACAAAAATAGATGAGCTGCCAGTTCCTTCTGGAGGCCTTGGGTTTTGTCTTCCTCTCCTGAGTCTGGAATGAATCCACATGCAACCTGTTCAAAGCTCTGAAGGCCTGCCTGGCTCATAGAATGTATCACCTACTATAGGAACTACCCGTTGGTTTCTTTGTTTCCTGTACTACTTAATGAGCTTCTAGAGGACCAGAAGGTTGTTCTGTTCTTACATTCTGTATGCCCAGAGAGAAGCATAGTGCCTGGCACAGAGTAAGTCCTTAATTAATAAATTTGGGTAAATAATGCTGACAAGATGAGGGTTTTGTTAATGGGATTGAGTAGAAATAATAAAATTATACACAATCGAACGGATCATTAGGTTAAATCATATGTTTTAATTTAGAATATAACTTATTTGCCACCGGGCATGTGGCTCACACCTGTAATCCCAGCGGTTTGGAAGGCCGAGGCAGATGGTGATCACCTGAGGTCAGGAGTTCGAGACCAGCCTGACCAGCATGGTGAAACTGCATCTCTACTAAAAATACAAAAATTAGCCAGGAGTGGTGGCGGGTGCCTGTAATCACAGCTACTTGGGAGGTTAAGGTAGGAGAATCTTTGAACTCAGGAGGCAGAGGTTGCAGTGAGCTGATACTGTGCCACTGCACTCCAGCCTGGGCAACAAGAGCTAAACTCCGTCTCAAAAATATATATATATATATATGTATGTATATATATATGTGTATATATATTTATGTATATATATGTGTATATATGTATGTATATATGTATGTATATATGTATGTATATATGTATATATGTATGTATATATGTATATATGTATGTATATATGTATATATGTATGTATATATGTATGTATATATGTATGTATATATATGTATGTGTATATATGTATGTGTATATATGTATGTGTATATATGTATATATATGTATGTGTATATATGTATGTATGTGTATATATATATATATATATCTTATTTGCTTATATTTGCTGATCTTCCAAAGGGATCAATAAACTCATCATCTATAAGCTTAATAAGGATAAGAATAATGAAAGAGAGTTCTTTAATCCAGCCAGTATCATAGCCACCTCAGATTTGGCCACTGTTCTGCACAGCTCCTAAATGTGACAGAGTAGGTCTTCACCTGCATTTTCCTTGGCACTCTCCTGTCTGCCTTCCCATGTTTTCTAAGGCTTTTTGCCTGAAATGTGGTCCCGATGACTAGAATTCTGGTGGCCATTGTGGAGCTTTAAGAAAAAGGTGAACAGAATCACAGGAACTTCTGCACTAACATTTTTAAGCCATGAACAAGCAACTACCTACCTCTACACTTCTCATTACAGGAGAAAAATAAGTCCTGATGTGCTTAAGTCACTATGACTAACAATAGTCATATTCTTAGCTAATACAATAGCCAACTACATAATATTATTTTAAATGTTTTGAGACATTCCTATCACCTGCACTCCTACCTCCCCACATTCTAACTGGATCCCCTTAACACACACACTGACACAGCGCAGCACACATACCCACCCATATGCACATATCCCATTCATCAGTTGGCCAAAGCCTGAAATTCCACAATTTGAGACTCATTTTCTTAATTTAGTCTTTAATCTGCTTCAAAATATGAATGACCTTTGAATTAGTAGCACTTAACTTTAGACATTCATCCTGCCACAAACTTTTATAGCTTGTTTATTGTGTTGCCTGGCACTCTGCTATGGATCTGAAAGTAAAGAAGATACAGTCACTGCCCTGAGGAGATTATAGTCCAACGATAAAGTTATTCCCAGGCCGGACACAGTGGCTTATACCTGTAATTCCAGCACTTTGGGAGGCCAAGGCAGGTGGATTGGTTAAGCTCATGAGGTTAAAGCTGTGGTGAGCCGTATTCTGGCCACTGCATTCCAGCCTGGGTGACAGAACAAGGCCCTGCTTCAAAAAAATATTAATACAATAAAAATAAAGTTATTCTCAAAAACTAACATTAAAATAGAGTCTATGTGCTTGGAAAGAAGCATGAGCTTGTATTACTGAGGCACAAGGAAGGTATATCAAATTCATTATGGCGGGCAAGGGAAGATTTCCCAGAGGAACTTTCATTTTAGTTGAATGATCAGGACAAAAGCTGGAGAGCTATTCGTGTCAGTGGAAGTGGCAGTGTGCAGGGAAAGCATAAGAGGGAAGAGATCAGCAGGGGGGAATTCTGGGCATGGTAAGCGTGGAAAACAACACATTTCAGCCTGACTGACCCATAGGGTGTACCCACAAGTGTGTTGTAGGAGAGAAAAAGGAGGAGTCTTGTATAAAATTTTATGACTTTAAACTTTATGCCAGAACTTAAAGAAAACCATGAAGTATTCTAATATATGTTACAACGTGATTAGATTTGTATTTTTGAAACATTCTACTTTTCAGTAATGTGCAGAAAGAAATACAGATGGTTAAGTCAGGAGACAATGAGTACAAAGTGATTTATCTCAGAAATCCAAGTAAACAGTGATCAAAACCTATGGAAGTAGCAGAAACCATGACAGTATAGTTGGTAAGGGGGCAATTATTAGGAAATACTTATGAGATCAGATGGACAGGACTTGGTAAACAACCAGATTGAAGAGTATAAAAGCAGAGGAGTTGGGGATGCTACCTAAGCTTCTCACTTGAGCAATAATAATATTTATAACTACCCATACTAAAGCTTGATTTTTTATTTGAAACAGGGTTTCACTCTGCTGCCCAGGCTGCAATACAGTGGCACAATCATAGCTCACTGTGACCTCCAACCCCTGGGCTCAAACAATCCTCCTGATGAGGCTCCCGAAGTGCTGGAATTATGGGCATGAACCACTGTGCCTGGCCTAAAATTTTAACAGATGCCAAACAAGTAGAAAAGGTGACATTTGAACACAAGCCTCTATGACTGCAAAGCCTGACAGATAAGTCAGCATTGCCTCCCAATGCCAGGCCACTGACATTGCCATATATCAAAATTACGAAAAAGCATTTTGGTGATAAATAACCAAGAGGACAGTTTCACCTTATTCACTTTTTTCACTTTTGCATGTTCTATATGAAGACAAATCTTAACATAAAATTTCTCACTGTGTTTCCAAAATCTCAACTCACTGTGGGTGCAAACACTGTCTGATAGAGACATTAGAGGCTAATAAATAGTATATGTCCAGCTCAATTGTGTAACATCCCATAACAGAGACTTAGATATGCCTGGATGGGGTTAAATGTAAGTGATCAGTTTCAAAAGGCTCTTCTGAAAAATAACAAATATGCCGGTGCCAATGATATTTCATTGTGTTCTCACTTCTTCCCTTGCCTCATCAAGTCTGAATTTCCAGTCATTAGTTACTGTGGAATGTGGACTTCTCTCAAATGAGGTTTCAACCTGACACCATCACTATTTCACCTTTCCATAGCTGCAATAATTTCAGGTATCCATATAATAACCAACACTAGAGATGTGTAAATAATCTGCCACAGTCCGTCAGTGATTAGGACTGTTTATCTAAAAATGTCCTTAGGTCAGCTAGCAGGATGCTGTTCTTCTAACCTCTTCCCATTCTGGTTTTTGTTTTTATGTCATTTGCTCACTTCTCACAGGATGTGAATTTGACTGCAATGTCACAGAACTGTAAAGAACTTTGTAGAATTAAGACCATACAGCACAGCCCATATGTCATTCATCCTTAATCCTCAAATGAAGTCTGTTAATATTTATAAAAGATGTCTACATTAATGATTCCTTCTTCTTCAAAAGGCAACTTCTTAGTCATAAAAACTTGGTTTACATTTTTCTTTATTTTTCCTCAGAGTGACACTATTTATAAGAAAAGAAAAGCTGGTTCATGCCAAGAAGAATGGAGGGAATCCTTGGCTGTCTAAATTTGCTAATCTCATGAAATAGCAAATATTTGAAACCACTTCAGCTGATCCCCAATTTATCACACCCATGCAGACAAAATCACTGACATTGAAAATTATAATCCTGCACAATCTTATAATGCATATTTTGTTCACTAGACTGATAATGAGTTCTTTTTTAAAGTATCACTGATTCAGCCACAAGTCACTGGCTGTCAAAAAATGGCAGATTGCTCTTCTGATAAAGTGACACCATATGAAATAACATCTTTGAACATAGGCTGCTTTTTAAATTGTAGAGCTCACACCTAAGGAAGCAATACCATTAATTGGAAAATGTCTTAAGATCACAATGTGTTGCAACAATGGAGTATCCAGTTATGGGTTTTGGACAACAGGAATAAAAGAAAACAATGTTAATTTTCTATTCAGTCCAAACAAACCATTCAGAACTTTGTTAATGTGTTTAATTTTTCTTTCCCCAGTCCAGCAATAGCAGAAATGCTGCCACTCTGAGACTTTCTCTATTGTAGTAAGATTCTTGTTATACAGTTCTCTGGCTTCAGTTCTAACACATTATTATATTGTTATATTGAGTTACTTAAATATAATCATTACCACTCTTCCAAAACTGCCATGAGGCCTGCACTGCTTGGAAGGAGCATGAGGGTTTGATTTCCTTTGGGCAGGAGAGGGAAACTGGAGAAATCCTATTTTCTCCAGTTAGACTCACCAACCTGCATGTCCTATATGACAGACAGACTCCTGCTATAAGGGTCTAGATTCAGACTCTTTCCCCTACATTGCTTGTTTGGGATCTTCATCAGTCCCAAAAGAGGCACACTAAATGTTTTATCCTGAATGTAAAATTTAAGTTGAAGCAAAGAGAAATGAGAAGGATGGTAACACCTACCTCACCAGCCAGACCAGTTGAATATACCCTGGAAATAAATGAGGGGTTAGTGTTGTAGCCAAATCACTTCACATCTCTCTATTTAATCATTTCCAAATGCAATGCTTTAGGATTTACCAATTCTAATTTGAAAACAGCCTTATTCTCC
The DNA here is from genome assembly GCF_028878055.3 of Symphalangus syndactylus. NCBI lineage: Eukaryota > Metazoa > Chordata > Mammalia > Primates > Hylobatidae > Symphalangus > Symphalangus syndactylus. The sequence continues at coordinate 74,487,212 of NC_072433.2, forward strand.
CATCAAAGGTATCTAACTGGAAAATCAATTTTGGTGAGGATTGCTAAATAGCACAGTTTGTGTATTTATCATAGGGCAATAGTACTAAAACTCATGCACATAAATTGAAATATAGCCATTCTCATTTTTAAAAATACAAGTATTAGGCTGGGCACAGCGACTCACACCTGTAATGCCAACACTTTGGGAGGCCAAGGCAGGCAGATCACTTAAGGTCAGGAGTTCAAGGCCAGCTTGGGCAACATGGTGAAACCCCATCTACTAAAAATACAAAAATTAGCCAGGCATGGTGGTATGCACCTGTAATACCAGCTACTTAGGAGGCTGAGGCAACAGAGTTGCTTGAATTCGGGGGGTGGAGGTTACAGAGAGCAGAGATAGTGCTACTGCACTCCAGCCTGGGTGACAGAGGGAGACAATGTCTCAAAAAATAAAAATACAAGTATTAAATGTATTCTAGTTATAATAATTTCTATGTTTCAACATTTCTAACTTATCTTTCCTAATTTTATGGTAGAATCCTCTAAACCTTCATAAAGACAAAGATTACCCATGGAATTCCCTCCCAATGTTTTCCTGGGGGACTGAAAATGAAAATAAGCAGAATTAAAGTTCATATCTCATGAGTTTCATCTTTTGATGAAGACCCAGCCAGGAGCAAACATCGCTTCTCCCCTCACCCCCATCCCAGTGCCTCCTGATCAGTCAAGGACTCAGTTCAAAGTGTCTAGTTCAAGACAAAAGGGAGTTTGAAACATTTATTCAGAACCAAAATGAATGTATCAAGTTTGGTTTTTGCTAACTGTGCAAATCCTTTTCAGTGCATACAACATTTACTGAACCAGCCCAACAGACAAGGTCCCATGTCAGATCCTGTAGCGGCAATACCATTGAATGTGTAGACAGGAACCTAGATTTAGCAGGGGAATACCCAAGTATGCAAATAACCGCAATATAATGATATGCAACCTTCAGCTCTCAGGTTAAATATTACTCCTTCAGAAAGGCTCATCTCTTCCTAAATCTAAATGGATTTTCTTTGTTAGCATTTCTCTTATACTTTTGTTTTTCTTCATAACAATTGCCACAATATGTTATTATATATTTACTTCATATTAGTTTGTTTCATATGTCTTCCCCAGTTAAGGGTAAGTTCAAGAAGGCACATTTTTTTTTCCTTTTTCTCACTGTTACTCAGATTAACACAGTGATTTTCACTGTCAAAAGAAAAAATAAGCAAATGAATGCAAAACTTGATTCAATTAGTGAGAGTGAAGTATAAATAAAATGCAGTTAATTGATTTGGGAAGCCTTAGGAAGATTTCATAAAGGAAGAGAAATTTCTATAACTAGGATTTCAATATTTGAAAGGAAAGGAAAAGAATGTATCCCCACTGGCTAAAGGAAAACTGCAAACAAAAGCAGAAAAGGGGAAAGTGCAAGGCTAGATTCGTAAATGAGCTAATAAATATCACATGCCAGATTTGCTTTTCTATAGCTACTTACCAGAAAGTACATTTTAATTTTAAGATATTTGGGTCTTGATTGTTCCACAAAATCTATACGAGACTGTAAACCCAGCACTGTCTTTAGCAACTGAATACACCTTGAATAGTAAAATCATTAAAAATAATGCCACCAAAGGAAAAAAATTTCTGATATTTATTAGGACATCATTTAGGACACAAAATGCTATGTCAATTTTGCCTGCAAAGTAAGAAGTTTCCTGTGTTTTTGGTTGATGGCAGGTAACCCGAAAGAAATCACAGCATTGGCAAAATAATTGAACATCCATGTGGCATTAAGATTATAATCTAAAAGTATATACACACCAATATATAAAAGAATATTTTGTTAAGAATGGGGACACCTTAGCTTTATAAGAATAATCCATTTGAATTTGTAAGTCTTGATCCAGCTTAGAACTCTGAATCTTATTATCAAACTTCTTAGATGCTTTTTTTCACCCTCTTCTAAAAGAAATTAAAATACCCTATTTCCATCTGGATTACAAAAACAAAAATAATGGCCTTTTCACTAGGTTTAGTGTTAAAATAACTAATTAGTATGAGAACACCATGTGTGCCATTACTACTAACGTATTTGAAAGCTTCAGAAATTTATCCAGACGTATTTACTAAGAAACCATTTATTAAGCAACTACCATGTGCTACATACGGTGCTAGAGCTGGGCATATAGTCATAAATAAGACAACGAGTCTTGTCCTCTTGGATATTACATTCTACTCAGGTAAAACAGTAGCAGTACAGCACAACACAGATAGTACAGGCAGTAACAAAAATAATTACAGATAGCGATAAAGATCCTAAAGAAAATAAGACAGTAATAAAATTATATTAGACCATGTACAATCAAGGGAATCATCTAAGTATTTGAAACGAAGATAATGAATTAGTGGAAGAGCTTAAGAGTCAATTAGGACAGTGAAACTTCCCAGAGATTAACAAAAGCAGAATGTCCGTACTACTCTTAGGTTGGAGGAACAAAAGAAGGAGGTCATGTTACAGTTTCTAAGGCTTGGGTTCATCTGGAAGAAGCTGGAATCACAGTGCAGGTGGAATGGAAGTGCAATGGAGGAAGTGGAACCACAGTGAAGGTGGCAACTGGAGGCATGAAGAAAACACCGCTAGTGCTGGAGGCACCATTAATAACTATGGATAGCATTTTCTCCTTACAAATGTATGGGGTAATCAATACACATACCAAACAACCAGAAAAAAATCTGTTTTAATTATAAAAAGTTTTAGGGAGCACTAAATGAACATTTAAATTATCATATATCATATATTCATTTTTTCAGGAAGTAGTTCATAAGAATCTGCCATGTGCCTATACACCATGGAATACTATGCAGCCATAAAAAAGGATGAGTTCTTGTCCTTTGTAGGGACATGGATGAAGCTGGAAACCATCATTCTGAGCAAACTATCACAAGGACAGAAAACCAAACACCGCATGTTCTCACTCATAGGTGGGAACTGAACAATGAGAACACTTGGACACAGGAAAGGGGACATCACACACCAGAGCCTGTCATGGGGTGGGGGGGAGGGAGGAGGAGTAGCATTAGGAGATATACCTAATGTAAATGACGAGTTAATGGGTGCAGCAAACCAACATGGCACATGTATACATATGTAACAAACCTGCACGTTGTGCGCATGTACCCTAGTACTTAAAGTATAATAATAAAAAATAATAAAAAAAAGAGAGATAAAAAAAGAAACTGCCACGTGCCAAGCATCATAGCAAGTATTGAGGATCTAACTGGGATATGGTACTAGTCATGCACCTTGACCACCTAAAAGTTAGTAATTGGTGATAGTGTCATTGTAATTTCTGGGACAGCTATATCAATGCTTTGTACATTGTAGGTGCTCAATAACTGTCAAATGAATGAACAGTGATTTCATTTATTTCATCAAAATGAATAAATTCCAGTTGTTGGTAACTTTCAATAACTAAAAAAGTATATTAGAATATTCAACTAGGCGTGACGGCTCACACCTGTAATCCCAGCACTTTGGGAGGCCGAGGTGGGCAGATCACCTGAGGTCGGAAGGTCAAGACCAGACTAAACAACATGGACAAACCCCGTCCCTACTAAAAATACAAAAAATTAGTCAGGCGTGGTGGTACATGCCTGTAATCCCAGCTACTCAGGAGGCTGTGGTAGGAGAATCGCTTGAACCCCAGAGGCAGTGGTTGTGGTGAGCCAAGATCGCACCATTGTACTCCAGCCTGGGCAACAAAAATAATAATAATAATGATAATAATAATAATAATTCAGCAAGCAGGTTTAAACAGAAAACTGACTTTATTCCCTTAAGGTATAATTGTTAAAAGAGTTGAAATGGTTCCCAGAAAAATGGTACATCACTGAAAAAAAGACATGGAAACATTTAAAAATTAAACCTTTCAGCAGATTTGGAAAAGAAAAAGCAAAACTAGACAAAACAAAAGCCTAACTGGCTTCTTCAGTAATAGGGAGTATTGGCTGTTATTGGGGGAAAACAGTACAACCAACAATCCAATAATCAAGTACTTGCTAAGACCCTTATATAAAATGCTATCATTTTAAACAGTGTGATTTAATGTGGAAGCAAATTAGCATAACATATAGAATAGAAAGGATATTGTCAGTTATTTTCAACATGTCTCTGCAAATTATACCCAAAATTCACTTAATAACAACTTTTAAGTTATGTAAATATGCCAAAGATCCAGTGTTTTCTATGAGATTATATACTTTTTTCTCATTTACCCTACTGTCATGGCCTTTCATACATGTAAACATTGTCTAGCATCATGTATTGATCGGCATATAGTTGGGGATAAAGTGACAATCTCTTCTTATTAGCTATAGTATGATCAGTAAGCTAATTATCCAACAATAATGCTTACCATATAGTAATGTATGAATGTCTTGAAACCTGAAATTCTCTAAATGTTTGGTGATCTAAATATTAAAACATTATATTTTTTGAAGAACCAAGCCAAGATTAATGAAAGAATAACCAAATGAATGGGTCTATATGCCAGTCTTGTGCTAGATACTGGAGAATACTATATAGAAACACTATCTAAAAACAATGATGAAAATTTTAATTTTCATAGTTTTACATGATTGTATGCTAAAATTATTTTTTTTAACTCACAAGAGAGAAATATTCCACCAGATCTGGTCAAATATGTGCTTATCTGAGGAAATAAAAAGAGTTCATTGTACCCAGATTTAGGATAAATCTGTTACTGCAAGCAGAGGCATCTGTTGTTACTAGCATTGTGTGTGTGTATGTGTGAATATGAATTGAATATGAATTTTACTTTCATAAGCTTTTTTTTTTCATCTAATTTCCAAATTCACAGTTGTGGTGAGATTTAAAGGGAACGAGTTCTCCCAAAACTCTAAAGAATGTAGCATTTATTTTAACTAAAAAGAACTGTAAATGCTGAGAAACAATGTGCTTCTGTGCTTATTCAGCCCAGTAACTCTGAGTTTTAATACAGTAATATAGCAGTCTTATGTTTATGAGACTGAAACCGAAGACCACTACAACTCTTTGAGGGCAGGAATATACCAAGTAATTCTGAAGCATCTGCAGGCCTACCAGGATGAAACGGAGTCAGGAATCAAAAAAGCAGGAAATATATTTTTTCCCTTAAAATTAAATATACCCAAAGGAAGTGGCTGCTGTGATGGTGGATTATGGCAGTTGACGTCCAAGCATTTAACCTGGACTTAGTTTCCCTCATTGGCAGTATAAGGATTTGCACACACACACTACAAGGTCGCATCTATATAGCTAAGTCTTTGGCAGAGTAGTCAGGAGTGCTCATTCTGGAGATACTGAGGACCAAGCTCCATCCTGGCTCCACCCCTTTCCAGCTATGGGAACCTGAGTAGGTCGTTCACCTTTACAAATGTGGTCATTTTCTTGAAATGGTGAGGGGAGTGGAAGATGAAGCTTATCTCCCCACTACTGAGGGTTTTTTCTTTTTTTCTTTTTTTTTTTTTTGAGACGGAGTCTCGCTCCATCGCCCAGACTGAGTGCAGTGGCGCAATCTCGGCTCACTGCAAGCTCCGCCTCCTGGGTTCCCGCCATTCTCCTGCCTCAGCCTCCGGAGTAGCTGGGACTACAAGCGCCCGCCACCACGCCCGGCTAATTTTTTGTATTTTTAGTAGAGACGGGGTTTCACCGTGTTAGCCAGGATGGTCTTGATCTCCTGACCTCGTGATCCGCCCACCTTGGCCTCCCAAAGTGCTGGGATTACAGACAGGAGCCACCGTGTCCGGCCAACTGAGGGTTTTTTCAAGGTCCAGAGATCCCCTGTACTGGCCTCTCTCCATGTTCTACTCACTCTACTCTACCTCTTGGGAAATATTTCTCTGATTAGTAAATTTTGAAAGAATAACTGTTTATACTCAACTCCAAGAAGCAAGCATGTGCATAGAAATCAGAGAACAAAGATATCTTCTGCACTTCCATGTCCTAAATCTTACCTAGGGAGGCTGTCCCAGTTCAGCATTGTCATAATTGGTGGGTAGGACTTAAAGCCACATCTTCTAACATGTCCTCTATTTTTTGTTGTTGTTGTTATTGGAAAAAAATCTACTCAGGAGGCTGAGGTGGGAGGATTGCTTGAGCCGAGGAGTTTGAGGCTGCAGTGTGCCGTGATTGCACCACTGCACTCCAGCCTCGAATTCCTGGGCTCAAGCGATCCTCCGACCTCAGCCTCCTGAGTAACTGGGAGTACAGGCATGCACCACCATGCCCAGCTAATTTGTTTATACAAAAAATTAATATCCCCACATTACTTATTCCCTGAAGTCCATGTTTCTCATGTAGTGGTATTCAGACCACCGGCATTAGAATCTCCAAATGCCCTTATGACAAATAAAGATTCCCAAATTCACTTGAACTAATGAATCAAAATCTGTAGGAATGTAGCTCAGGACTCTGTATATTTAACAAAGACATGTGATTCTTATGATTCATAAAGTTTGTTGTATTTTAACACATTGGAGTCTAGTGTAAGATGTCAATATAAAGTGGAAGAGGAAACGTTAACTCAGTTATTATCTGCTAGCAATTCAATTTGTTGAATTACACTGAATTGTACTTACCATCAGATTATTGAGATTTATTTTTCTTTTTTGTATCGCAGTTCTGTTATCCTGTATTTTAATATAAAGTAGCTGCTGGTAAGATATAACTTTAAAGAAAAAAATACAGGAAAATCTACTTCCAGAACTTTTCTGTGTATGTGGTATCAAGAAGCAGACATTCCAATGTGCCTTTGTTACCAGATGTAAGGTGAATAGGCATCCCTTGTCGTGGACACTAGCATAACCGAGCCTTTTTTAACTTTGAGTAGTTCAGCATAAGGATAAAAATCCTACCTCCTGATCTTCAAGGGTCTTCAGGTGAAACAAAGTTTCTATAGACTTGAGAAAAAACTGATTCTGTCATATACATGCACAAAACAAAACAAAGTGGGCCTGACAAAGATTTCCCAGCCCAGTAATTCACAAAGGGTGGTCCCCAGACCAGCAGTATCAGCATCATCTGGGGACTTGTTAGAAAGGAAAATTCTTGAGCCCACCTCAATCCAACTGTATAAGTCTGCTAAGGTTGCCGTAACAAAATACAACAGACTGTCTGGCTTAAACAGTATAAATTTGTTGTCTCACAATTATGGAAGCTAAAAGCCCAAGATCAAGTGTCAGCAAATTCGACTTCTCCTTGGCTTGCAGATGATGTGTCTCCGCCCTGCTGTGTCCTCCCATGGCCTTTGCCCTGTGTGCATGTACCTAGTGCTCTCTCTTCCTCTTCTTATAAGGACATCAGTTATGTAGGATTAGGGCACCACCCTTGTAACCTCATTTAACCTTACTCTTTAAAGGCCCTATCTCCAAATACATTCTAAGGCACCAGGGGTTAGAACTTCAACATATATATGTGGGCAGCACGGTTCAGTTCATAGCAACTATGAGTAAGAAACTCAGAGGCTGGAGCCCAGCAACCTGTGTTTAATACGTCCTTCAGGTGATTTTAATAGCAAGGTAAAGTTTGAGAATTGTGCTGGCTAGTGAGGACCCCAACTCACTGTAATGAAAGGGTAGTCTGAGCTGAAGTGATAGGATTATTGTAAGCATCTATAGACTTTTGAGAAAAAACTGATTATGTCATATATATGCACAAAAAAATTAGTCTAGAAGCCCTCAGGACCATCATTGTTTTGGCAAACTTGTGAAATAAAGGGAGTTCTAACCAGAAAGTCTAAGTGTGAAGCTTGGCCCTAGGCAAGGATCTGGCCACTAAGAGCACAACTGCAAGCATCCATCAACTAACTACTAGTGCCTGCCAGAAGCAAATGGATTAAATTCTTCACTATTCTCCCCAGCTGGCCTTGGGAAGTGGACTGAACCTTTTGGACTGAGTGAATTACTCCACATGGATTCTTAGATAATTCTGGAAGTGATGGGATCTCAAAAGAGAACTGACGCTCTATTTTAACACCTTGGAGTCTATCTTAAAATTCAAATATAAAGTGAGAGAGGTAATACATTGATTAGGTCATTGTTGAGATGATAGATTAATCTCAGGGGAAGGAGTACTGTGCCTCCTGCATGAGTTGCAGAGAAGGGTGATGGAGATATTAAAGAGAAAGAAGAACTTCAGGACTCAAAATGCTGGCTGGCTGCCACACCCATCTGAGGAGCTTATCAAATAATGGTTTCCATAGGCATACTCATACCTGATTGAATCAGACTCTCCAATGACAGGGCTCCAGCCTCCTGGTCTTCTGAGTAAGTGGACAGTTGGCATGAGATATAGAATTAACCGAATTAGTAGTTCATCATTATTAAGCAATAGAGGCACAAAAATATTACTCACATTTTTGTCATATATTTTATCAGAACTGAAGAAAGATAAAAAGAGAATAAGGGGAGTGAAGCTTATCACAAAATAGTTACACATTATATAGATACTAAGAAATTATAACACTAATATGAGGAACAGAAGCAAAATTACTTCTCTCTCTCTTTTCCCTCACCCTACTGCAGTTCTCTACATGAAGTTGTTCAGGTACCCTTACCTGTTCACTACACACAGGTATGCCACTCACTGATGTTAGGGTGCCATCACTTACACACCTATAGAATCATACCACACTCATTTTATATATACTACTGACTCTCTTTTGCCGTGTAATATTGATATTTTCTCAAGAATATAGATATTACTTCTATCAAAATTGAGATGGAACTTTAAAACTCTGTTTCTTCAGCCAGGCGTGGTGGCTCACACTTGTAATCCCAGCACTTTGGGAGGCCGAGGCGGGCAGATCACAAGGTCAAGAATTTGAGACCATCATGGCCAACATGGTGAAACCACGTCTCTACTAAAAATACAAAAAAATAGTTGGGCATGGGGGCGGGCACCTGTATTCACGGCTACTTGGGAGGCTGAGGCAGGAGAATTGTTTGAACCTGGGAGGCAAAGGTTGCAGTGAGCCAAGATTGTGCCATTGCACTCCAGCCTGGGCAACAGGGTGAGACTCCATCTCAAAAAAAAAAAAAAAAAAAAAAAATTGTTTCTTCATAGAATCTAAACAATCACCTATGATTATTTACAAAGATATCCTGAAAATTAACTCAACCTCCCACTCCCCCAAAATCTGAAACAAATTTAAGCTAATTTTAAAACAAATTAAGTAAAATAATTTCCTTTTGAAATCTTGGGATGCCTTATTATGCTCTCTTCTTATCATGCATCTGTTTCTACAAGTTATTTTCTTTTTATACCAAATTTACTTTACTTTTATATAAAGATCTCACTTCTCTGATTCATTTTCGAGAAGCCCCCTCCTTCTTTCTTAAATATCAGCCACTGGTTATATGCAAAATAGAATCATGTGCTTTTTCCTCTTAACATTAACAAAGATGTTTAGAAGTTCTGTTACATGGCTATTAATTCTACCTCTAACTAGGACCCGAACAATCAATTGCCCACAAATCAGGACAGGTTTATTTGATATATGTAGTAAGTCAACAAGATCCTTGCAGGAGTTTTGATTAAACACAAAACTAAGAATTACATTGCTTTATTTATTTCAAACAGCTTCTTCTCTATTATCAAAGTTTTTTTAGTTTGTTTTTACTTTTTTTTTTTTTTGCAATCTTTTCTGCAATTTTCCACCATATTAGGCTATTTGACCTATCGGTAACAACTCACTGGCATAATTTTCTCACTCATCTGTGGATTCAACTATGTGGCAGTTGGCACCCTCAACCCACTGGATACAGTTTCCAAAATATCACAAAAATAATTACCTTTAACTCTCTTCCTTCTGCCCTACCTAACAATGATGAAGGGGCTTAAAATTAATTGTGGTAGTTGCAGTTAAAAATTGTTAACAAAATTGTTTTTATCACACTTTTCTCCAAAACATGAATGTGGAAAAGGTATAATGTATAGTTACTCTTTGGCATCTACCTCTGTGCCTCCATTTAAATTGTGTACCTGTCCCAGATCTGTCTCTGGAGCTTTATGATCGCTTAGCAGCATCATACAGCTGCCTCTGTTGGGATTAGAGAACCAATGGGACCATTTCATGTAGTTCCTGTGATTTGTCTGAACACAATTCCTTGACAAAAACAAATAGGCTTGTAAGATAAAATGTAGCATTTGGATGCAATTCCTATTGTTTTATAGGAAAATCATTTATTGAGTTACTCTGCAGACTCAGGAGTGTAATAGGTGCTGGGGGTTATGAATGAAATATTCTCTTCTGACCTCAAGGAGCTCACAGTACAAAATAAAAATATATTGTGTCACAAAACAATTTGTTCCTTTGAGCACCAATGTTAAGTAAGGCCTTATACAGGAAATTAGTGAAATGAACATGAAACTTGTCTTTTAGGAGTACATAATCAAATAGGAGAGAGTAAGCAAAAAGGTAAATAAAGCTGAAAACGACAAGTAACATCAGTGAGGCATAAAGTGCACTAACGTTGAGAGCAGGAAATCTCGGAACTAAACTGCTATTTTAATAAATAACAATTGTAAAAGGTTATCAGAAAATTTTAATGAGAAGATTCATGTAGAAAGAAATATTCTAAGATAAGTAATAAAATGATTTTCCAATGTGTGTCAAAATAACAGGATACAGTGTACTTGGTGTATGTGAAATTGAAACACATTTGCATATCATCTGATCTGCAGTTTTTTGCAGGCTTTTGTTGAAAGTTGACAGAAGCCTTCCAGGTGTCAGTGTTTTCCCCAGATATATTTTCCATTCCCACATCTCCCCACACAGTGAGCATGACATTATATGCTAAAATGACATTGTCAAATTTTAGTTTAAAAAGGATCCTTATGAATCTGCCAAATATTTTTTAACTCCAGATATAACTTCCATCAGCAAATGTAACATGAAAAATAAATACGGGACTGGCTTTTACAGGCCATGTGTTGAACATTTGGGAATATTCATCTTCCAGAGAGTTCCATGTTAGTGCTCTTCTGTGGCTAAAACATGGATGTTGTGCTCTAAAATAATGTGTGGTACCTTTCTAAAGAATAGGATTTAGTTAATTATTAAATCACAATGTGAAAAGGAGGGTTGGTATTACATGGTAAAGCTATTTGTGTTTTAAAGCAATTCATGGTTCATACTTTGCTTTTTTTTTTTTTTTGCTGTCTTATACAGTTAAAGTTTATTTTCTCAGTGTTTGTTTTACTTTATCCAACAAGAATTCAGACCCCTTCAAGTTTAGTACAGTAGTCCCCCTTTATCTGTGGTTTCAGTTTCCATGGTTTCAGTTACCTGTGGTCAACCACAGTCCGAAAATATTAAACGGAAAATTCCAGAAATAAATGATTCCCAAGTTTTAAATTGTGTGCCATTCTGAGTAGCATGATTAAATCCTGTGCCATCCCACTCTGTCTCACCCGGGATGTGAATCATCCTTTGTCCAGTGTATCCATGCTGTATATACTACTTGCTCCTTAGTCACTTAGTAGCCATCTTTGTTATCAAATTGACTATCACACTATCGTAGTGCTTGTGTTCAAGTAACCCTTATTTTACTTAAAAATGGCCCTGACCCACAAGAGTAGTGATGCTGGCATATTGTTATAATTGTTCTATTATATTACTAGCTATTATTAATCTCTTACTCTGACTAATTTATAAATTAAACTTTATCATGGGGTATGTGTGTATAGGAAAAAAACATAGTATATAGGGGGTTTGATACTATCCACAGCTTTAGACATTTACTGGGGTTCTTGGAACATATCCCCTCTTGGATAAGGAGGGAATACTCTATTGGATTGTCTTTGACTTCCCTACTGAAAGAAGGTCTTCTTTCCCATCCTTTGAACCCCTGTAATTCCTACTTAAGACTGAACAAAAATGAAACTCAAAGGAATACAGAGGCAATACCAAATATTTTATGAGCAAAAGATGGGTGCAGCCTATGGAAGAATAGACTTGGGGCTACATATTAAAAGCTGCTAATCATTCTCAAGACAGACCCTGAAAATCTGTCAACAAGGAAGTTGAAAAGCTGTCATCCTGGGAGGTATCCAAAATTGGAATCAGGAAATTCACGCAGGTATCCAGAGACAAGAACCAGGGTTCAGACCTAGGGCAACTCGACACATTCTGCCAAACCCTTCCTCCTCACCCAGCACTATTCCATCGGTCACCAGCATGTTCTGCTGCTTTCACTCCATAGCATCACAAAGGTGTCATTCAGTCTTGGACATACCTCATCCTTTAAGGCTCTGCTCAGAACTACACTCCACCCTGATTCCTTACCTTAAGTCCCTAATGATCTTTCTATTTTGACTTCCTGTGCCATTTTCAGGTCAGTTCTGCACAATGGAAATGAGTGTGTAACCTTTTGTGCTGTTAAATAAACGTGGAACACAACAGTTCATAAAAAGAGATTGAAAGACAGCCTTAGAAAATCTAAGGTGAAGCTGGGCAGAAAATAAAGGTCAGGCGTGTGAGTGGGCCAGGCCCAGTGATAGCTCAGGTGCAGGTAATCCCAAAGTTAAGCCTGGAACTAATGAAGCCTTCTACAAAAGAAATACTTTTAAAATACAGATGCTAAATGCTAAGGTCAAAGCCAAGGTCATAGCAACAGTTCAGAACCAACAACTTAGACAAGGCCAAGAAGGCAGGAAAGTACTGAATATTTGAGCAGCAACAGAATGGGGATCCGGAGAAATTCCAAGAAGCCAACTTTCAGATTTGTGTAAAGGATAAATGACACTGTGTATCTAAAGTAATTCTCCCATTCCTTTACTTCGGCAGCCTCACTCTTTCCCATCTCCCCGCAAAATCTTCGCTTTTGACCTCTCCCAAGGAACCTTTTTTATCTGAGTCCTATTTAATGTAAACCATATCCGAGTAGAGGCCACTGAACATCCCATGGCCTTGTTATATCCACAATGGGGCAGTAACCCCCTGGAGGCAGAGATATTTTTATTCTTCTGCTCCTTAGTCACAAACCTAATCTAGAAAAAACAAATGTAGAAAAGCAAAGGATTTTTGCTGTTTTAAAGTCAGGTTATTTTTTAAGTAGTTAGTTAGTTAGTTGGTTGGTTTGTTGTTTGTTTTTTGAGATAGGGTCTCACTCTGTCCTCCAGGCTGGAGTACAGTGTTACTGCAGCCTTGACTTCCTGGCTCAGGTGATCCTCCTACCTCAGCCTCCAGAGTAGCTGGGACTACAGGCACACGCCACCATGCCTGGCTTTTATGCAGTATTAAGGTATTATTTGACACATTATTTATAAAGGAATGAATATCTCCATTATTTCCAGCTCAGTCCTTCCTATGCTTTGATTTGTCTAGTTGCCTTTATTGTGCTTCATAGATGCCTGCCCTAGCATGACCCCCTGCAGAGTTATCACACAACTGTTTTTGAAGAATTAAAAAAACTGTAAACATTTGTTTCACATATTCCACACTTATCCCCCACCTGCAGCCACTAGTTGGCATTTCGTTCTCCTTTGAAATAGCAATTTTTGGTCCACAGAGGCTTATCAGAGTGAAACACACTTCATTGCTAGTGCATTCAGAGAGTGAGATCAGCAGTAACTGGCCTGTTATTTTTTTTTTAGAAATTTTATGGCACCGCTCTAAAACCCAATACAACTATTAATGGTCATACAAAAGTAAAACATTTAATTTTAAATTTTGATTACCTTTTAGTGAATTATAAATACAAAGTGTTCAACCACAAATAACACACATTACAAATAAAATAAGTAAATTAAAGTTGTAAACAAATAAATGAATAAAACCCAAAACTCAGTCAATGCTAGAGGAATAGGAGAAAGCAAACTGTGTTAAGCTTTGTGGAGCTGTGCTCTAGTTCGGCTCCTGCTTGCTACAGATTCTCTTAATGGTCCCCTGAAACTCTCTTTATTTTAATAATCGAACACCAAAAGTTGTTCAGCAGCATGTGTAGCCACAAATCTAAGAAATTACATTCCATGCAGCTAGGTATGGTGAGTTTCAGCCCTTGATATATGACTGTAAGTAGTGTGTGACAAATCTAGGTTTTGGACTGCAATCTTTGGTGACACTCTCTATTCCCCTTGCCCCATTCCTATGGGTTGGAACATGATCATGATACTAGTGACCATGTAGACAAGGACAACGGATGCAACTGACATTAAGGAGAAGAACTCATCTATTACTGTGTCTGCAGCAAAAGAGATACATAAATTTTAATCTTATTTAAGTCATTGTACTAAAAGGTTCCCATTGTTTCAGCAACTTAGATTTACCCTAAACAAAACATCCACCAATATTTATCCAGAATTCATAAAAAAATTATCTCCTTCTGCCTTATCTTAGCTCCAACCCAACTGTCTGAAAGTGTCCAAACACTCCTCCCTACTGGCAAGGGAAAACTAGCTCTGGCTATATTAACTGGGGTGAGAAAACCAATATAGTTCTCCCTATATCTAAGCTTAAGTTCCCAAGACAACTAGAGACCATCAGCTTTCAACAACATATCAGTTATTGTCCTAGTCAGGACTCTTTTCATGACAAAAAAAAACAGTGACCCCACTTATAGGATATAAGGTGAGGAAGCTTCAAACAATGCTAGAGATCCACAGAAACCATAGCATGGTACCAACATGAGTCATGGGAACTGAAATCATTGAAGAACTGAGACAACTTAGTTATCTCTCAAGATTCATGTGCTTTCTAGCTTCTACTTCTCTCTGCACAATTTTTCTTTCCTCTTCCTTCTCTTTGCAGACCAGTTTTCTTGTAAGGGTGTCACCAGTTACATAGGGCTGCCCATTACCAGTGCTACATAGGGAATAGGATCTCAAAGAAAAGGATTATGGGCAAGGATGGTCCAAAGCACATCGACCAAAGATGTTAAGCTCTTAAATCTCTTTGCTTTGTTCTTAGCAGGACTTTCCTTTGATACTTTTCCTTTGCCATAGTGAAAATTCAATCTTCCTGTGGGAAGATCTTTCTAGGTCTCTTGGTTCTCTGCCTCCCTGATTCTGTGAAACCCAAAGAAGTCAAGCTCTGTGCCCAGGCCTTGAGCTAACAAGAGCACCATCTCGAAAAACTATCTCAATCTTTGTCCAGGATTCTACCCTGGTAGCTTCTCATCTTGCTGTGATCACCCTCATTTTTCATCCATCTAATGTTTTGGTTACTGATTTTTAACTGTACCTGATACTACTGCCCACACAGGATGTATCATGGGGTCCAAAGAACCATTCACCCTGGATCTTACTCAATAGACCACAAAATAAACTTCCAATAATCTCTCCATATTAGTTTATACTTGCAGTCTCTGGTATACTTTTAAGATCTTATTTATAATAAAATTTTAATAGCTCATTATCAGATACCGTATTGCATATCACAAATTACTTTTTAAATATAACCCCATATAATCTTATGAATAACACAATTATATTGCATTGTAATTTATGTACGGTAGACCTCTGTTAGCCATGGTTTTGCTTTCCATAGTTTCAGTGTCACAGTCCAAGAGTCTTAAATAGAAAATTCCAGAAATAAACAATACATTTAAAATTGCACACCATTCTGAATAGTGTGATGAAATCGTATGCTGGCCTGTTCTGTCCCACCCAGGACATGAATCATCCATTAGCTAGTGTATCCACACTGTATACACTACCTGCCTGTTAGTTACTTAGTAGTGGTCTGGATTATTATATCAAAACTACGGGCCAGGCTCGGTGGCTTATGCCTGTAATCCCAGCACTTTGGGAGGTTGAGGCGGGCAGATCACAAGGTCAAGAGATCGAGACCATCCTGGCCAAAATGGTGAAAGCCTGTCTCTACTAAAAATACAAAAATTAGTTGGGCATAGTAGTGCATGCCTGTAATCCCAGCTACTCGGGAGGCTGAGGCAGGAGAATCGCTTGATCCTGGGAGGCAGAGGTTGCAGTGAGCCGAGATCACGCCACTGCACTCCAGCCTGGGCAACAGAGCGAGACTCCATCTAAAAAAAAAAAAAAAAAAAAAAAACCAGTATATATATTGGGCTTTGTACTATCTTTGATTTCAGGCATCCACTGGGAGTCTTAGAACATATCCCCTGCAGGTTCCCACTATATTAAGAGGTTACTACTGTATTAAAAGTACTTTTTTTTTTTTTTTTTTGAGATGGAGTCTCGCTCTGTTGCCCAGACTGAGTGCAGTGGCGCAATCTCGGCTCACTGCAAGCTCCGCCTCCTGGGTTCACGCCATTCTCCTGCCTCAGCCTCCCCAGTAGCTGGGACTACAGGCGCCCGCCACCACGCCCGGCTAATTTTTTGTATTTTTAGTAAAGACGGGGTTTCACCATGTTAGCCAGGATATTCTCTATCTCCTGACCTCGTTATCCACCCACCTCGAAAAGTACTCTTTCTTATGTTATAATATTAACACCTGGTTTGGGCTTTAAAAAAAAAAAAAATTGTTCCAGAAAAGGAAGGAGAGAAGGGAGAAGAGGAAAGCAGAGGGAGATCCAGGTTTTGCTGGACCTCTGAAAGGCCCTGACCTGGCTTCAGCTCCCAGCTTCCCACTTGGGTCTTAGCTCGAATGAAGTTAGTGAATGCAGAGAAATGAGGGAAAGATAACCAGTAAGTGGACAACACTGGAAAGACTGGCCAGAGAGGTACAGAGGAGGGAGATTTCTTTCAATTGGAAAGGGAAGGCGTGGTTTCGAGGAGGATGTGGTATTTAAGTTGGCTTCACTATATATTATATTTTATGTAATGTGAGTGACACAAGCGTGGGAAAATGAGAAATGGGAGAGAAAAAAAGAGAGAAAGCGAGGAACATGGAAAAGCATGGGGAAGAGAAGAAAGTCGTTTTACAGCCTATGTTCAGTAAACAAACGACACAGTGATCACAGTCAGACACAGCAGCTTCTCCGAAGCCCTCTCCTCTCTCAAATATTCCACAAATTACAATCTTCTATTTCTAGAGATTCATTTCTAGGGAACTAAGCAAAGCTCTCAATAGGGGTATATATTTGGTCTATACCAGTTACTAGAAACTCAGTATCAGTTGACTTACATAACTGAGAAGGCAGGGACTAAGATACAAAGTATGCTGGTGAGTGTGGATAGGGCAGGGCACCAAGTTGTGCAGAGAAGCCCCACAGGGGAGGCACTGCTGGGAAAGACATCCTAGGTGGGGAAGTGGAGCATGGGTGGAGCTTGGTGGGCAAGGGTGGGCAACACGGACACTAGCTTATATGGTTTGGCTCTGCGTCCCCACCCAAATTTCATCTTGTAGCTCCCATAATTCCCATGTGTTGTGGGAAGGACCCAGTGGGAGATAAGTGAATCATGGGGTGGGTCTTCCCTTGCTGTTCTCGTGATAGTAAGTCTCACGAGATCTGATGGTTTTAAAAATGGGAGAGAGAGTACAAGTCCTCTCTCTCTCTTTTCCTGCTGCCACCTCTCTCTCTCTTTTCCTTGCCTTCCACCATGATTGTGAGGCCTCCCCAGCCATGTGGAAATGTAAGTCCATTAAACCTCTTTCTTTTGTAAATTGCCCAGGATCTGGTATGTCTTTATCAGCACCATGAAAATGGACTAATACACTAGCTGTGTCACACACAAGGGTAAGAATATGATAAAGTGCCCATTTTTTGCGACATGACTGTTTTGCTCAGAGCCATCCTGGAAAGAAAGAAAATAAGAAAGGGAATTGAGGTTATGCAATGCCAAAATAAAAAGACCATGAAGGCAGGAAGTTTGTCTAATTTGTGCTTGCTTTATCCCGGAGCTCAGAACAGTGCCTGGCACTCAAATAGGTTTTAAGCATATGAACAAATGCCTACCTGGTGATAGGCCTTGTGCTTGGGACTTTACCTGCATTAGCTCATTTAAGTCTCACACATAAACACAGATGAGGAAATTGAAATACAAAGAGTAAGTGTCTTGCCCTAGGTCATCCAGCCAATGAACAGCACTGCCAGAATTCAAATCCTAGCCTAATTGACTAAAGCCAGTGCTATTAACCACCATGAAATGCTTCTTCACTAGACAGGAAACCAGACGATGACTCTAGCATACAGTAATCTGAGTTTGGCACAACTCACTCTGATGATAGCATCATTCAGATACAGACTGGAAGAACCAGTTTTAAAGACGGGTGAGGGGATGCAGAATATTGAGGGAAGCTGAGCGGTCAGGCTGACTCTATGTTATGGTATCAAATTTGGCTTGCCTGAATTTTAATTAGGACAAGAAATATTTCAAAGCACAAATGAGAAGTTATTTTCATCTCTGCTTCTCTCTTTAATTTAGAGTTCTCTAAAAGAAAAACAGGAAATGTTCCTATATTAAGCAAGTGGTATCAAAATCTATCATATCAGTGTTGAAAAGCACCAGGTAATTTCTTAGATTCAGAAACCTCAATTTATCCCTAATGAAATTCTAAGAAGGCTGCAATAACCAATTTCTCAGAAACATTTTGGTGTTTCTTTGGCTGACTTAAACTGAATTATTTCTATATCCAACTGTTTCTATTAGTCATCACAAACTCAAAGACATTAGTTTATTCTGGCACTTTAAAAAATAATACACGATAAAAGAACAAAAACATAGGATGAATAAGTGGGAGGAAATATATATCAATTAGTACCATTCATTTTTTATTTATTACTATGGTATTGAAGGACTTTGGCAGGTGACATTGTATATCCAGGCTACTAAGTCTATTTCTGAATGTTTCTACTGCATACCAGAGAAGAGTGAGGCAACAGAGACCAAACTGCCAGCCTTGGACCAGCTAGTAAAGAACGGAAATGAGTCATCCATTTTTCACCCACACTCTTGAAACTAAACCTGAAAGGGAAAAAAGTTTGATACAAAATAGAACTTGTTTATTCCCCTATCCACATTTGCTAGAACAATGCCTAACATAAATGTTTATGGAATAGATGGTTTAATAAATATTTGTTGAATTAATAAATAAGTGAATTTTTTTTCTATTTTTCCCTCAAGCTAGGAATATGCAGGAAGGCAAGAAAAAGAGAATAATGCTGATAGCCCACAGAACTCGTTTGCTGAGACTACAGACAGTTTTGTAGTCAAGATCCACTTAGACAAGTAACAGGCATTTTAAACTTAACATACCTGGAATAGAACTTCTAATTTCCTCCCTTATAAATTGTTCTCCCCCAGTCTTCTCTCAGTAAATGCATTTCCACTTCACGAGCAGCTCAAGGCAAAATCCTAGGGGAGATGCTTGATTCCTCTCTTCTCCTTGTTCTCTATATCCAAACCCTCAATGTGTAGACCCTGCTCCCAAAATGTATCCAGAATCTAATTACTATTTCCAGTACTGCCATGCTAATCCCACCACCATTGTCAAACACCTGCACTACCACAGAAACCTCTAACTTGTCTCTCCTCTTCTGAGTTTGCCCCTCTGCAATTTAATCTTCATCCAGATGAAAATGTGATCATTTTGAATCACGCATATTCTTTCCTTTCTCTCCTTATAACGCTGAAATCGCTTCCTGTTGTACTTAGAACAAAAGCCCAATCTGTCTCCTCTCTGCCACTCTGACCTCATCTTCTGCAACACTGTCCCTTCTGTTGTCACCATGCTGGTGTTCTTTTTTCTTTTTGAACATACCGTGCTCTTTCATCTCAAGGACTTTGCACTTGCTCTTTCTCTGTATGGAATGCCTTTTCTCCAAATCTTGACGTGGTGGAGTCCTCATCATTCAGGTTTTAGCACAAATACCTCCTTATCTAGGATGCGTTCCCTGACTCAAGCTGACCCTCCCTGCAACACCTACACAGAAGGTACATTCTATCACATCACCCTGTTTTATTTTCGACTTAGAACTTAACACTATCTGAAATTAGTTGATAAATATGTATGCTTACTTCATTCATCTGTGTCTCCTAATGAGGATATAATTTTTAAAAAAGTAAGAATCTTATTAGTCTCGTTCTTCATTACATCTCTTGGACTACAGTGAATATTTATTGAATGAATGAATGTTTTCTGAAAGTCTTTGAGCAGTTTTTGTGGTTGGTTTTGGTACTTTGTTGAGTGTTAATTGTTCATTATGTCATTATGTTATAGGGTCTCTGCAATTAGGATACAAAGTGTAATTGAGATTGAGTCATTTTCTATTGGTTTTAGAGCAGAATCTGACAGTTCTGTCTTGAGAAAACACTTTTAAACTGCCACTATATCACAGAACAAATTCTGACTTATCTATATCAAAAACTAATTTCCTCAATTCTGTGTGTATGGCATCCAAATTTTTTTTCTAAATATTACCCACATTTGGCATGGTCATCATAGCTAAATGATTATTTCAACCACACTTTTTCTGCTGCTTCTCTACCTTCCTTTTCATTTTTACATATATTGGTGATTTCCTAAATGTAAATGGTTGAGTTTAAACGCCAGCAGGGGGAAAAAAAAAGAAATTATTCTTTGCAAAGGCAGAGAGATTTGTTACCCAGCCAAGTGCTTCTTCAGTAGCTAAGTTCTCATTAGAAAGCTAACTTTTCAGAGTAGTTCAGAGGTGTCATTTAGAATTATTTCATTTTACCAAGCTAGCATGAAATCTCATGACACCCTGAGGCTACTTGTCCTGGAGTGTCACAAAATGACACTCTGTCCCAATCACCACTAAATAATATTAACTCCTAAGCCTGATCTTCAAGGTCTAAGAATACAGCCCGCATCCATCCAAGGAGAGATTTTTTTTCCTAAAAATGATTTAAAATGGTTTTTAGCTTATTGCAATAACCTAGCCTTCATATTTAAATTAGTTTCATTAGAGAGCTATTTGTCACTACAAACAAAGCTGCATTTATAGCTTTGGATTCATTTTACAGTACCCATCATTTGTCCACCTGGCCTTCTACTTGTACACAAATCACAGCATAACTCTGACAAGATATGGTTGTTTTATTTGATTGTTTTAAGTTTTTAAATTGGAGAGAAGGATCATAACATAACCTAAAAAGGAAGTATACAAATCCTAAAGAAGAAAAATTAAAAGATTTAGATATCCAAGAAAAAATAAAAATTAAAAAGAATCACAGCTATTCAAAAAACAATTCTTCAAAAATAAGAATTAATAAAATAAGAATTTAAAAGCAATATCATGTGTGATATGGAAAACTTAACTATATTATTCATTTTCCAATTCTGTTCAAATGCTAAGTTTTGCAATAACTTACTAATATGAGAAACAAATGAGCACTAAAGCAACACTGAGATTATTCATTTATACTAGATAATGAAGTAGCAATATCAAACATTTCAAGTTACCAGTTAGGGGAGTCTTAAATGGCACTTGCTCCAAGACATGTCTTATTACTTAACATGAGAAATATGAAGACAGAAGACAATATAGCAGCTTCAAGAACTTTTAAATCTATTTTGAAAAAAACAAATGTAAAGTCACCTAGCCTAAGTGACAAATTAGTGCAAGAGATATTAAATTTTTGAGAGTGTGAACAAAAACTTTATATTACTTTTCCAACCTAAAATATTATTCAATAAAAACTCTATATGAAGTGTACCTTGCTCAATGTCTATCAATATTAATATTTTTAAAAATTAAAAACAGCAACCTTTATTTAGAAATTTATCCTATAAATATGCATCCACCTGGGTACAAAGATAAATAGTTTTAAATGCTGACTGCTGAAAATATTCATTGCTGAAAAGCATGGAAACAGCCTAGCTTTCTGACAATAACGTACTGAATACACTAAATATATTGTATCCACATAATGTAATACTCTGTAGTAATTTTTAAAGTGAATTAGAATTATAATTTATTGTTATCAAATGTCTAAGAAATACTAAGTTTAAAAGTAAGTTGTCAAACTAAGTATAATTTATTAATCTAAGGATATGTGAAGGTAAATGGTTGTTTATACATAATGGATCATTAAATTTGGCTTATGTCAGTTATATCCGGGGAGGAACCTATGAGACAAGCAATCAAGGGAGAAAAAAAGTTATTTTCATTATATCACTTTTTTGAATAATTTAGACTTTTGATTGGGGCATGCATTTGTTTATCAAAAGAAAACGTAAAATATAATGGATGGAAAATTTTAAAATACTGTCTATGTCTTCCTCGTTCATTAAAAAACCCTGATTTCAGTATCATCCAAACTGAGTAATTGTGACAACTTCTCATTTGAGAATAGAAGTTTATTTGATGGCATCTTAAAAATTTACTGAACTTTGAAAAAAGTAATTATTGTAACAATGTCTCCCTAAACCGTGCTTTTTCCTGAGCATGTCCAGTTTTGTTTTGTTAAATTTTGTACATACGTACAGATGTGGTGATATAATGGAATTTATTTTACTTGGAAAGAAACATATATTGAAACAAGGTCATGGTTGACAATGTCTTAGCATTAATTGATTTTTTTCTTATGGTTTCTAACCATATCCTCTACCGAAATATTTTCTACGGTTTCTGTATCTTATAAGTTTCTTTTTAAGGGGGTAATGATTTTCAAACACTCAAATATTATTTATAATAATCAAATAGTTGTATGTTAAGAAAGCAAAAAGTAAAACCTAAAGAAGTGTTAGCCATTATTATGATACATTGAATAATATTTTTTCATGTTATTATGGCTGAGTTCTGGCTGTGAGAATAAGCCACAGCTGCTTTCTTCAGACACTAAAGAAAAAAAAGTGTCTAAAAAAAATGTAGTGATTACACATTGATTCAGAGTTTAGTTAATGAAGTGGTTAAAAGGAAACATCATCTGAGAAATATTCTACTTTAATAATATTTTCACAAACAACAAATACTGTATTTATTTGCAAACATTAAAAGCAAAGCTAAAAGGAAAAATAAAAAAATTGAACTAATCTAGGCAACTGACTTTCAGACAAATATTTTTAATAACATTTCCTGAGGCTATACCTATTTAAACTAAACTATTCAATGTGGGTGGTATAGTGGCCTTCCAATAAATTATTCAAACAATACAAGTATTTTTAAAATCTCTCTTTTTTTGAATAGCCAGTGAATAAAATTTAAAGCATTTGAGCTTGGTTAATAGGATATATTCCATATATTTTTTTGACAAATGGAGACCAAAAAAAGCAGGCAACAATAAAATGCTCAGTTTTCAGTCTGTTAATACTTCAAAGTATGAACTGGAAAATAATACAAATCAGCACTTATTGTGGGAATGCAGTCCTGTTTAAAATAATTACTCTTGAATTTTTGTGGTAACAAGTGAATCTGGACACTCTGAAAATTCACAATCCAATAAATGAAATATACTTCACAATCCCTCTGGGAGAGTATATTGGGCAAACTCTGACTTCTGTACTTGCCTTAGGCTCCTATTAAAGGTCAAACAAGTGTAGAATTAGGTTGATGGTTCAAAACTGTAGAAACTTTTCTAAGTACCAAGATTAGAAAAGAGCAAACAAATTTTCTCTAAATTGGAAGATGCTATTTTGTGTCACTGTCACCCGAATTCTTAGAGCAAATCCTACTGGAAGATGAGAGCGATTATTTAATATGTTGTATTTGCCAGGTGCCGTGGCTCATGTCTGTAATCCCAACACTTTGGGAGGCTGAGGCAGGAGGATTACTTGAGCCCAGAAGTTCAAGACCAGCCTGGGCAACATGAGACCCTGTCTCTACAAAACATTAAAAAATTAGCTGGGCTCAGTGGTGTGCACCTGTCCCAGCTATTCAGGAGGCTGAGGCAGGAGGACCACTTAAGCCCAGGAGTTTGAGGCTGCAGTGAGCCATGATTGCACCACTGCACTCCAGCATGGGCAATAGAGCAAGACCCTGTCTCAAAATAGCAATAACAATAATAATAAAATGTTGTATGAAATATTTTTGGAAGGAATGAAAGAAGAGAAGGAGTTACATTATAAGCCTCATAGTTTCTCTAAGACACAAGAATATTTATCCTAACACACAAAACAACTACAATCAGAATCTTCATAAAAAGGGCCTGTCCTAGGCAACATTGCTAAGTCACAAATTTACCTTCTAACACTCTTTACCACCCTCTCTACACACACTTCATCAGTGGCCTTTCCCCTACTAGGATCTTTTCCCTGTAAAATATGATTTCTACCACATGTCAACTAAGACGATAAGTAAAATGTCTATTAATATAGCTTGGTGGTTACTTAGGCATTGACATTTTATTTTTGGACATTTGAATACAAAATGGCCCACAGATCCGAAGGCAGAAAGCTGTAATTCGCTCACACACTATAGCAGACATTATCAGTGCCCTGTTCATGGCCCCTCAGCACTTGCTGGTTTTATACGGTCTACAGCTTCTCACTGCAAACACCTCGGACTGTCTGCCTAAAGGCTTTCTGTCCTATAGGAGCATGCTCAGGAAGGAAATTATAGACAGTTGACTGTCCTCAGCAGCAGCCTTCACCCAATAAAATATGGGAGTTCAACATCATTGCTCAGAGATCCCCAGCAGAAAGGAGCCCCATTGGCCCACAGTGGTAAATTACTCATTAGGGTCCCCTTTTCTGTCTTCCTTTCTCCTTTTTTCTTGTCTCACTTCTCCACTCTTCTAATGGGACTTCCTTGGCTTACCTTCCAAATAAACTACTTGTACTTGAACCCTTATTTTAGGGTCTACTTTCAATGGAACACAACCTAAGATACTCATTCATTCTTTACATAAGAACATTTATTTCGCTTATTCTAGGGACTAAGAAATATAACTGGCAATGAGAATCAAGTATGGATCTCAAGAACAAGTAAGTGAATATTGTCAACCAGGGAGCTAGCTGTGTTTTGCATTCCTCAAACTTACCTCATACAAAAGACCACATCCTCCATCACTTTCTATAACTAGCTCTGTTCATTATTGCTCATGCTTTTCCTCAGTCAAAATTAGTCATATACTAAAGATTACTTTGAGCTGCAAGAATTGTTTTTAAATCAAGTCATGTTTGGTTCTCATCTCTCTCAGCACCTTTAACACTTCAACCCACTCATTCGATTTGACCATTTTAATTCTTATTTTCTCTTTCACCTCTGCAACATTCTTTTGGCTGTTCTTAATGCAAAGCAATGTATCACATCACAGTAGCCAATATGACTCTGTCCCTGTTTTCTCATATCCAAAAATTCCTTTATTCACCTTCATGCTTTCCTCAAGGAAGTAAAAAGCAATTTCCCAATATTTAGCCACCTTTAAATGTTTCATCCAAATTCCAGCATATCATAATATTACAATTTAATCCACAAACACTCTTGAGTTAGAGATTATTGTCTTTTGTTTCACAGACTAGAAAACTGTGACTTTTTGCCTCTAAAGTTATGACATTTCTACGTATTCTACTGTACTCATCCCATGATCACACACAAAGAACTTAAATGCATTTTTTTCATGCTCTTCTTGCACATTCTTGAGAGTCTGTAAAATGCTCAGCATCCAAATATTTATACTGGCATTTGAAGAATCATATGCTTATATTTGATTAACACTGACCAACTGTTAAGAATATCTTCAAATGATATTTTTATTGATGAGCTATATTTCTTGTGAGTCAGATTCATTAAAGAAGTCTCTTTTCTAAATTCAGGTAATAATTCATGCAAAAAAATACCTTTCTTTAAACAAAATACTTTTTACCTGGGAAATGTTCCAATGGCTCATCTGCCAGTTAACATCTCTGTTTCCGCCACTAAAATTTCCCTTCAAGTATCTGCATTCTTGGCATCCTGACAAGGCCACCTCCTCCATCTGTGAGTTCATGCATCACACTGGTACCTAAGGAAATGCTTATGTAGTAACTTTTTCTTTGAGAAAAACACTTTGCTTTTAGATTGTACTTTTGCACGTTGTTTATTTTCAGAGATTCCCCAAAATAGTACATATTTTAACCTTTCTACTTGTAAGGATGTTATCCACTGGCAAGCCAGTGGTACCAAAGGAAAAGACACTAAGGGAATGTGCTGAGCCTGTCAGGTATGGGATATCTAGCACATTCCAAGGAGGAAAGGCTAGTGGACATCTTGTTTCAGGTCCAAATCTTGTCTCTGTAAGTAGTAGTCATTTTGCCAAAATGATTATTTGAAAATACTCCAGTTCAATTCACTAGTAACAAACGCATCATATTGTGTAGATTTAAGTACATGCTTTGTTTCAGCTGTGTGAAGATACTGCAACAGCTTTGAAAAAGCAAATAGCCAAAGTAAAAATGGAGGAGAAAATGGAAAGAATAGGCACTTAAATATTTCTCTTTATTATTTTGTTTTTCATAAATCTGAAAGGACCCCAGATAAAGAAGAATTTGATTTATTTGCTTCCTAGATTTGGTGCTCAAAATGACTGGAAACAGGAGAACATCTGTCTGTGATTCAGTAGTTCCAGATTAAAGGAAGGCACTTCCTTTAGAAATGATCATTCAAAATGATTCAGAAAAGAATGGAATATTTTTAGTAAGTCATTTACTCAAAACACTTTGGTGGGACTGCTGGAAGAGCAAATATCAATTTATTCCCAGAGGATATGGTTAAATAGTCAGGAATGAAATAAAGACTATGCCATTTGAGACTAAATATGAAAACGAGAGCAAGGAGTAAAATAACATGTTTGTGACTCACAAATAAAAACCATCCAAAGGGAAGCCAGGATTGAACAGTAGAGTAAATATAAGAAATAAATAAGAACTGAGAGCAGGCATATATGGTCACTAACCTACTAAGGGAAGACTCTCTATTATTGCTATATAGGGTAGACATATGACCTTTAAATTTTTATTAACAGAATCAGAAGAGAGCCTCGTGCAGGAAATACACACTGTAGGCCATATCCAACTTTCCTTTCTCCCAGTACCATTTTAGCAAGTTGCTAAGATGTTTTGAAGTTGCACTTTAAAAGTCCTTTTTTGTTCGCTTGTTTGTTTGTGACAGAGTCTTGCTCTGTCATCAGGGCTGGAGTGCAGTGGTGCGATCTCGGATCACTGCAACCTCTGCCTCTCAGGTTCAAGCGATTCTCTTGCCTCAGCCTCCCAAGTAGCTGGGACTACAGGCGTGCACCACTACGCCCAGCTGATTTTGTTTTGTATTTTTAGTAGAGATGGCGTTTCACCATGTAGGTTGGCCAGGATGGTCTCGATCTCTTGGCCTTGTGATCCACGCGCCTCCGCCTCCCAAAGTGCTGGGATTACAGGTGTCAGCCACCATGCCTGGCCTGAAAGTCCTTCTTAATGGCTTAGTATTATTTAGGATAATGGCTAGTGTTGTTCATGAAGTGAAATACCCTCCACAAAATCAATAGCTATCAACACAAGCAAACACTGTTATAACTTGGAATAAACAGAGAAAATGGGAAATAGTGAGACCTTGTTTCTAAAAATCATTTTTCAATAGGAAAAATTTCCGTCAGCAAAAATAATGACTCATGCCTCTAGAACTCTGAGAAAATGCTAAAATCAATGGCATAATTTTCAAAGTTAATAAATTTCCAATTATAAAAATAATATAAACAGATGCTGGCAAAGCTGCAGAAAAAAGAGAATGTTTATGCACTGTTGGTGGGAATGTAAATTAGTTCAGCCACTATGGAAAGCAGTTTGGAGATTTCTCAAAGAACTTAAAACATAGCTACCATTTGACCCAGCAATCCCGTTACTGGGTATATATACAAAAGAAAAATCATCTACCAAAAAGACACATTCACTCATAGGTTCATCGCAGCACTATTCACAATAACAAAGACATGGAATCAACCTAGATTCCCATCAACAGTGGATTGGATAAAGAAAATGTGGTACATATATATCATGGGATATTACATAGCCATAAAAAAGTATGAAATCACATCCTTTGCAGCAAAATGGATGCAGCTGGAGGCCATCATCCTAAGCAAATAAACGCAGGAACCAAAAAACAAATATCACATGTTCTCACTTATAAGTGGAAGCTAAACATTGAGTACTCATGTACATAAAGAGGAAGATAATAAACACTGGGGATACTAGATTTGGGAGGGAGGAAGGGAAGCAAGGGTTGTAAAATTAACTATTAGGTACTATGCTCAGTAGTTGTGTGATGGGATCATCGTACCCTAAACCTCAGCATCACACCCAGGTAACAAACCTGCACATGTACCTCCTGAATTGAAAATAAAAGTTGAAATTACTTTTAAAAATAGTAGTATATATAAACTAGAAAACAGTAAACAAATGTTTAAAAAATTTACATTTCAGCAACAGTCACCATTCATATTTTGAAAAATTTTCTTCTAGTTTTCCTCACCATATTTTGATACCATAACTGAGATTTCATTGTAAGCATAGTTTTGCATCCCGTCTTTTTCTACTATTATAAGACAAATGTTCTGCCTTGTTATTGTAAATTTTTAATGGCATGAAAATATTACGTTGAACAGGTAAACCGTGTTTTCTTAACTAATATTTTATTGATGATTTTTTATCTTTTTTTTTTTTTTTTTGGGACGTAGTCTCTATGTCGCCCAGACTGGAGTGCAGTGGCCCTATCTCAGCTCACTGCAGGCTCCGCCCCCCAGGGTTCACGCCATTCTCCTGCCTCAGCCTCCTGAGTAGCTGGGACTTCAGGTGCCCGCCACCACGCCCGGCTAATTTTTTTTTGTATTTTTAGTACAGACGGGGTTTCACCGTGTTAGCCAGGATGGTCTCGATCTCCTGACCTCGTGATCTGCCCGCCTCAGCCTCCCAACATGCTGGGATTTTTATCTTTTGAATTTTAGTGTTGTGATAAATATGTTTGTTAATGAAGCTTTTTTAATATGTCTGATTTATGTTTTTAAGAGCAGCTCCCAGAATTGTAAATGCTAGGTCACACATTATGAACAATTTGAAGAATCTTAAAACGTGAAGCTAAATTGCTTTGAAGTATGTTTTCTAATCCATATCCCCACCAACTGTGCATGCAAATTCAGACACTTTTCAAAAAAGTCTAAGTCTACTTCACATCAATTCCAAAATAAATTATCCTAAGGAAAAAAATGACATTTAATATTAAATATTTTGTTAATGCCTAATATTACTTCAATTTTAAGTACAGAATTGTTGAATTTTTATTGTAAAGGTCCTGCTGCTATGGGTTTTCCAAGCAGCCTTAAATCCATTTTAGAAGATTAAGCAAAATTAATTAACATCCAATTTTATGCAATATTAAATGATACATATATCTAGAATATGTATATCCTATCTTATAGAACTTAAAACATAAGGTTGTAGTTTAGTAATTAAAGTTTATAATTGTTATAAACTTATAATTGTTATATAATTGTTATATCTTTGCTTTTCCCATGTGGTTGAAGCTATGATTTACCTTTTTCTATACAAAGGCCCCCCAATTAGAGCATTATTTCTGTGGAGAAAACTGACCCTAATGGCATGATCTTCTTTCTAGTCATTTCCATAAAGACTATGTGGTGGATATAGAGCCTTTTTGTACACTTTTCAGTAGTTCTATGAGAACATAACCCACTTCATTCTCTGTATTCACTTAAAAGCTATTGAGTCCCTCCGCCATGAAGGCATGACACTAGGCAATGAGTAGTCAAATATGGAAAGGCATTGATTTGGCGAGGAGACATACCTGGAGCTGTGAAGAGTATGTCATGGGAGCACAGAAGGCACATTTAATTAACTCACCAAGAGATAAGGTATTATTTGAGCTACAACTTTTAAAATGAGAGCTTTGTCAGAGAATATTGGAGAAAGCATTACAGGTAATGAGAACAACACATGCAAAGACATGTCCAATACGTTCTGGGAGATAGAGTTAATTCCATGTGAGTGAGTAAAACAGGGTTGAGCTTGGAACACTGGGGAGAGACATAATGTAGAACAGGTCTGAGGGGGCTACTTCATACATTGTATGCTGATATGTTAGAAAGGAGTTTAGATTGTATTTTGTAGATAAGGGGAAACTATTGAATACATTTGCCAGGAAAAGATTTTTGTGTCATAATTATAACTCTGACATCTATGTAATAAATAGTTTGGAGGTAGAGTCTATGCCTAAAAACACTTGGGAAGTTCTTACATGAGCTCAGGAGAAACATTAGTGTATACATTAGGGTAGTGAAAGCTAGAAGGAAAAATAAGGTGGTAAAATGCCATATTTTAAGAAACGTAGTAAAAACAATAAGACTTAGGAAATGATTGAATATGGAGAAAGTACTCCTAGAACTGATTTTGTAAAAATTATCTCAGTGGTGGGTTATTCAGTAAGATCTCTTTTATTTATCACAATTGGGAAGAAAAGTCTATTTGATTTGTCCCAAGTCTAAATTATAGAGTATTTGTCATTAAAAGATATTTTAATATATAGTTAAGCATCACTCAACAATAGGAATATGTCCTCAGAAATGAGTCATTAGGCAATTTCATCATGTGTGAACATCAGAGAGTACATTTACACAAACCTAGATAGTATAGCCTACAACAAACCTAGGCTCTGTGGTATAGCCTATTGTTCCTAGGCTATAAACCTGTACAGCATGTTACTGTACTAAATACTGTAGGCAATTGTAACACAATGGTATTTATGTATCTAAACACATCTAAACAAAAAAATGTAGAGTAAAAACACAGTATAAAAGATAAAAAAAAAAAAAAAAGATACACCTATATAGGGCACTTACCATGAATGAAACTTGCAGTACTGGAAGTTGCTCTGGGTGAGTCTGTGAGTGAGTGGTGAGTGAATGGCCTAGGACATTATTGTACACTACTATAGACTATTAACTCTGTGTACCTAGGTTGCACTACATTTATCTTTTAAAATTTGTTCCTCTATAATAAATTAATCTTAGTTGACTGTAACATTTTACTTTATAAACTTTTTAATTTTTTAACTTTTTGGCACTTTTATAATAACACCTAGCTTAAAACACAAACACATTGTGCAGCTGTACAAAAACATTTTCTTTCTTTCTTTGGTTTTGTTTTGTTTTGTTTTTGTAGAGACCGGGTCTTGTCATGTTGACCACACTGGTCGCGAAGTTCTGGGCTCAAGCAATCCTCCTGTCTCGGCCTTTCAAAGTGCTGAGATTACAGGTGTGAGCCATTATTCTACAGGTTTTTATCTATTAAAAAAGTTCTTTTTTATTATTTTTTAAACATTTTTTGTTAAAAATGAAGTCACAAACACATTAGCCGAGGCCTACATAGGGTCAGAATCATCAAGACATCACTAGGCAACAGGAATTGTTCAGTTCCATTATCATCTTATGTGACCACTGTCACATAAGCAGTTGACAGAAATGTCATTATGCACAAAGCTGACAAAAACAAGCAATGGGGAAAGGACTCCCTGTTCAATAAATGGCACTGGGAGAACTGTCTAGCCATATGCAGAAGGTTGAAATTAGACCCCTTCCTTGTACTATAAACAAAACTCAAGTCAAGGTGAATAAAAGACTTACATTTAAAACCTAAAACTATAAAAACCCAGGAAATAGCCTGGGTGATACCATTCTAGACATAGGAACTGGCAAAGATTTCATGACAAAGATGCCAAAAGTAATTGCAAAAAAGCAAAAATTGACAAATCGGACCTAATTAAACTTAAGAGCTTCTGCACAGCAAAAGAAACTATCTACAGAGTAAACAGACAGCCTACAGAATAGGAGAAAATATTTGCAAACTATGCATCTGACAAAGGTCTAATATCCAGTATCTGTAAGGAATTTAAACAAATTTACAAGAAAAAAAGCAAACAATCCCATTAATTGGTGGGCAAAGGATATGAACAGGCACTTCTCAAAAGAAGAAATACATGTGGCCAGCAAGCATATGACAAAAAGCTTGATATCACTGATCATTAGAGAAATGCAAATCAAAACCACAATGAGATACCATCTCACACCAGTTAGAATGGCTGTTATTAAAAAGTCAAAAGATAACAGATGTTGGCGAGGTTTTGGAGAAAAGGGAACACTTTTAGTTCAACCATTGTGAAAAGCAGTGTGGCAATTCCTCAAAGAGCTAAAAACAGAAATAACATTCGACCCAGCAATCCTATTACTGGGTATATACCCAAAGGAATGTAAATCATTCTACCATAAAGACACATGCACATGTATGTTCATTGCAGAACTATTCACAATAGCAAAGACATGGAGTCAACCTAAATGCCCATCAACAGTAGACTAGATAAAGAAAATATGGTACATATTCACCTTAGAATACTATGCAGCCATAAAAAAGAAAAAGATCATGTCCTTTGCAAGAACATGGTTGGAGCTGGAGACCATCATCCTTAATGAACTAATACAGGAACAGGAAACCAAGTACTACATGTTCTCACTTATAAGTGGAAGATAAATGATGAGAACACATGGACATGTAGAGGGGAATAACAGACACTGGGGCCTACTTGAGGGTGGAGGGTGGGAGGAGGGAGAGAATTGGAAAAAATAACTACTAGGTACTAGGGTTAGCACCTGGGTAATGAAATAATCTGTACCACAAACCCCTGTAACATGAGTTTACCTATATAACAAACTTGCACATGTACTCCTGAACTTAAAATAAAAGTTAAAGAAATCTCATTATGATTATGCAGTTCATGACTGTCTTTATGCACAGAAAGTTTGCCAGTCACACTTTGGTAGTATTTAAAAATAAATAAAGGAAATTTTGGCAAAAGGAAGGACCCACATGGAAAACCTTTAGTCTATCAGACAACACTATGACCACATTTAAGATATTGTATTAGTTTGCTAGGGCTGCCATAATAAAGCACCATAGACTGGGTGGCTTAAACAATTAAAATATATTTTCTCAAAATTCTGGAAGCTAGAAGTCTGAGATCAAAGTATCAGCAGGGTTCATTTCCTCTGAGGCCACTCTCCTTGTTTTGTAGATGTCTGTCTTCTCACTATGTCCTCACATGGTGTTCCGTCTGTGCCTATCTGTGTCCTAATCTCTTATAAAGAGACCAGTCATGTTGGGTTAGAACCCATCCTAGTGGGTTCTACCTTAATTAGTTTCTAGAGACCTTATCTCTAAAATGGTCTCATTCTGAGCTATTGGGGGGTTTCAACATATGAATTTGGATGAGGGGAGGGGGCGCACAATTCAGTCCATAAGAAATATGGGTGGGTCAATGGTCTGTAAAGGCATTTTCATTTCTACACCATTAAAGTTTCTGAGGGGGAGGGGGAAGGTGGGAGGGGGGAGGGATAGCATTAGGAGATACACCTAATGTTAAATGATGAGTTAATGGGTGCAGCACACCAACATGTCACATGTATACATATGTAACTAACCTACATGTTGTGCACATGTACCCTAAAACTTAAAGTATAATAAAAAAAATTAAGAATAAATGTAATATGGAGGTTATAAAAGTTAAGAAAATTTTAGCAAAACGATTTTCTAAAATTAAAGCACCTACATTCAATTACTATTCCCAGCTAATGAATGAATGCCTTCTCAATGCTGACTAAACGTGCTATATTTATTCACAAGAAAGACCTAGGAATGGCATAAAACAAATTGTGAAGATATTTCATTACAATTCAACAATGTTTATTAAAAAAACTTGTCAAGTTCACTGTATACTTTATTTTACATTTGCTTGTCAGTGAAATTGGATTATTTGATTCAGAAATGAGAATCTGGGCTGGGTGCTGTGGTTCATACCTGTAATCCCAGCACTTTGGAAAGCCAAGGCAGGAGGATCACTTGATCCCAGGAGTTCCAGACCAGCCTGGCAAAAGCAAGAGACTCTATCTCTACAAAAAGAAGTTTAAAAATTAGCCAGGCATGGTGGTTCATGCTAGCAATCTCGGCTATTTGGGAGGGTGAGGTGGAAGAGGCACTTGAGTGCAGAAGTTGAAAGTTACAGTGAACTATGATGTAGTCACTGCACTCCAGCCAGGACGACAAAGCAAGACTGTCTCTAAAAAAAAAAAATAAATAAAAGAAATTGAAATAAAAAGCCAATTAAAGAAGCTTTTGTTATTGTTTAGATGGGTTCACACCCAGACTTTAAAAAACTGAGTCTTTCATAAACAAAATCAAAATTTGTAAAGGACTGAAAATTACCAGTAGTCAGGGAATGTGTTCTGTATGGTGCAAAACCAGCATATTAAATGAAACTTCTCTGTAGAATTTCAGACTGAAAAGATCTAATGTCAGGTTTTATGTTTTAATCAATTTGGGGGCCTGTTTATTTAACTGGGGTTTTTTGGTGGTGGTTGTTTTAATTTCTATGTTGGAACACAACATACTGTGCTCCAAAATCTAAGAGCCTATAATTTTCTGGGTTTTATTTTTCTTAACAAAATGAAATGTTAAACCACCACAAATACGTATTACAAAAAGCAATAAGACATTCAAAGCAAAGAACAGGATCTAATAATGCTTATCATAGCACTATGAAAAGCAAGAATTTCAGGTCCTCCTCCCACCTCCTTCATTTCCTCTCTGTAGCCCCAAAGGTGACAACTTCTTAGTTCCAGCTCTCCATTTGTAAGAAACAGTGCATAAAAGTAGCTATTTGTTTCACATTTTGTTAGCATGCGTGTGGGCAGGTGGGTGTAGCATCCAGTAAGAATTCTGAATTCTTAAGAGTACATCTTGCTATTAATGTATTATTACAGTCATGAAAATCAAGTTACCCAGTTGCCAAGCTATAATAACAACAAATAATAACAAAAAGACCTAAGTGAGGAACTGAGGATAGAAAATAATTTTTATTGTATTCCTACTATGAATTAAATAGTGTGTTAGATTATTTGCATACATTATTAAATTTATTCTTAAAATAGATTAGGAAACTAAGATTTGAGAAGGTTAAATGATCTTCCCAGGTTACTAGAGCGAGCCAACAGCAGAAGTGGTATTTGATAATAAGTCTGGACTCCATCTCGAAAAAAAAAAAAAAAGAAAAGAAAAGAAGTCTGACTTTCAAATCATGCTCATTTCCCCACAGCATGTTCCAGAAGGCCAGGGTGGTCAGTTCTGCTGCACAAATGAGGTCAGAGCAATCAAGAGAGCCAAGGAAGTCCTACTTATCTGGATTAAATAACTCAATCTACAAACTACTTAACTTTAATACAAGGTGGAAAATAAGATTTCAAAAGTAAAGAAGGAGAAGAACAAGGACACGAAACTGAGTTTTGGCAGAAGGCAAGTGAGCGATTAAAAATAAATCTTTCATGATTTGCTCCCACAGGCAAAAAAATAATATTTTTCAATCATGCTTAACCCAAAGTAATCTGAGATATTTAAAGTATTACAACCACTGGTGACAAACCAGGGAGTTTATTATGTTCTTTCACAAGCAGAGATGTCTCAGGAGTCGGGTAGTACATATGACAAGGAATCAAGTTACCCACATAACAGTGTACAGCTTTCTGTCGCATATGAAAAGGCTGCTGTGTCTGCACCTCATGGCAGCTGGGGATTCCATTTTACACAAACTAGGCCAGAAAATCTACTCTCCATTCTGGCTGAGAAACCAGGATATTTTTTAATACTAGTAGGCATTCAGACACAAATGGAGTCAAAGCCAGAGAGAAATTTGCACATCTTCCAAACCAATACTTCCCTACAAATAGGGATCAGCGTCTTTAGGCACACCAGTAGTTAATAGCAGAATCCCATATTAGAAAGCTCAACATTTCAGAAACCCAACCAATACTCCAAAATAAATGCATCATTTTATTTGCAAAGTAGGGCATCATTACCTAAAGATAACAGCATCTGCAGAAATACTTACTTAGCAACTAAATCACAAGGTCTTCCTTAGAGCTTCCTTTAGGCTAGAAATAGTCCCTGCTTAGCCAGCTGGCCTGAGAAACTAACGACAAACATAAAAATCAAAAGAATTCCAGAGCTCATCCTATCCCTCATCTGCTCAAACGGGTGTCTCTAGCACTTTTTTGAGATTGAGGGTTATAAAGCTAGTGGTAGGGGGAAATGCCTGGATTTTCTTCCTTTGTGGAATGTTTTTATACCTGGAAATATCTACTGTTCTAGTTAATCAAATGTACAACATTTTCTTCAACTGTTACTCAAACTTAAGGTTGAAACTATTGCCAACAAGCCAAGGCAGATTTTAGACACTGGACTGTGTCAGCACTGGCCATAACTGCAGTCTATCTAGGTCCATGAGAGCACTGAGTAATGCTTGTTTCCAGGCATTTAAGATCTCTTTGGCTGAGATCTTAAAGGAAGATACTTTACTGTTCTGTTTCTAGAAACACGTTTTAGAAGCTCCCATTGCTGCTATCCTAATTTTGTTGTGATTTCCGAATGTATTTTATTTGCAAAGAAACACTTCCATATTAATGAAATGCTGATTATAAAGAAAAATAAGCTTAGGTCATATTTTATCCCTTTAATTTACAATGAAGTATATTTTAAATTCACACATGAGCATGTGGAAAGAAAGAGATAATAATTCCACAATGAATTATCTGTAGAAAATGTTATTTCTAAATTTACTTTTGACCTAAACATAAGGGCAGAAAGATTCATAGATGACTATTCTAACAGAGCTTGCTTGTATCACTCATATCATTTTATTTTCATTGAGCCCTGGTTATCCAAAAGATACTGTGATAAGTGCTGAGGAAATAGGAAGAACCATGAGATAAACTCCTGCTTTCTTGAAATCTGATCTGAGTAAAGTTAATAAACACACAATTAAAATGCAGTGCAGGTCAGTATATAAAAAGTATGCTGCACACCAAGTGCATAGTTCAAGTGACTTCCCATCAGGAATTATGTGGGAAACTTCTGCCTCAATCAGGAGCCTGCAAACTACAGCCCACAGGCCAAATCTACCTGTCACCTGTTTTTAGATGGCCCATGAGCTGAGACTAGTTTTTAACATTTTTAAATGGTTATACAAAACTGATTGAACAAAACTAAACAGGAGAATAGTATATCATGACACACGAAAAATATTTAAAACTGAATGTTCAATGTCAGCAAGTAAAGGGTTTGTTGTTGTTGTTGTTGTTGATTTGTTTGTTTGTTTTAAGAGACATGGTCTCTTTCTGTCACCCAGGCTAGAATGCAGTGGTGTGGGCCTAGTTTACTGCAGCCCGTAACTCCTGGGCTCAAGTAATCCTCCCACCTCAGCCTCTCGAGTAGCTGGGACTACAAGCACATGACCAGCTAAATTTTTTATCTTGTTGTATGGACAGGATCTTGCTATGTTGACCAGGTTGGTACAAATGAAGTTTTATTGGAACACAGCTACAACCCATTCATTTATATATTATCTATGTCTGCTTTCATGCTACAACAGAGTTGAGTGATTACCACAATTACTGTATGGCTCAGAAAGCCTAGAATATTTGCTGTCTGGCCCTTCACAGGAAAAAAAAAAGTCAATTCCTGGCCTAGAGGATTGAGAGAAGCTTTATGATTTACCTGTATTTTGATGGAAAGACACTTTGTACTGGCAAAGTCGTAAGTGAGGGGTGATTTGGGGGGAAAGGAATGCGCAAGCATAGCACTAGAAAGACACCTGGCTTACTCAGAAGGTAGTGAACACATCAGTGCCACTGGGGTGAAAAGCTTATGAAGAAACTTAAGATGAATGATGCATACTGAAAAGACAGGTGGGGCTCATCTTGAGGGCAGTCTTGAATGCTTGGCTTGAGGATGGGGAGGAAAGAAGTACTTCCCATGCCCCTACACCACTTCTATTTTCCTGTGGAAAATAAAGACCAAGTAAGCATTTTTTTAAAAAAACTGAACAGTGACCTATTCAAAGGAAATTTGATGGAAAAACCTTCCATCAACTAATTTGACAATTGTGTAGAATGGAAGGTTGGTAGGAAGAGAATAAGAAAAAGATAAAGGATACTAAAAACAAAGATTTAATTAGAAGACTCTTAAATTGTTCTATCAGTAAAAAAGCAAGACAAAGAGAGAACTGTGTGGCTGCCTTATGGATATCTGTATACCCAAAGATCTACATAGAGAACACACTTAATATATAATGGGCAAATACAGGCACAAATGGATAAAAGTATGGTAGGAAAGAGGGAAGTGGAGATGAGAAGGACCGAAGGAAAAGGGGAAAGGAAAACATTGATGGATTTTGGTAACTGACTGAGTGAAGAAAGCAAAAAATAGATACATGAGTATATTAAGGTAAGCAAGGAAACCATGTTTAACATTTAGCTTTACCCATGCAGAATTTTAGGCAACAAAAGGTCATTCACAAGGAACTGTCTAGCAGCAATTGGAAATGTGAGATGCTAGCTCTGGAGCAAGATCAGTCAAGATAGGGATGAGAAGCACCCATCTATTCTTCAGAGATAAGTCTATCAATCCCAACGTGCTTCTCATGAATAATTGGCAGGAGCTCACTATGCCTAGATTTATTTTAGGATGGGTATGCAACTTTCTAAACCTTCCAGAGCGAGTTATATAGACAGGATTTTTCATTGTGCAGCAGTTTGCAGCATATATTAAAGATGAACTTATTAACATAAATTCATTGTCCTCAGAGATTCCACAATCACATCACAATTTGCACTAACAAAAAGAGGAAGGGAAGGAGAGAGGGAGAGAGGGAAAGAAGGAGAGAGAAAGGGAGGGAGGGAGGAAGGGAGGACAGAAGGAAGGAAGAAAGGAAGGGAGGGAGGGAGAGAGGGATGGAGAGAGGGCAGGCGAATGGAAGGGAGGAATGAAGTGACAGAGAAAGAGAAGCATTAAGGCACCATTCTGTTACTGGCAGACAGTTGCTTGCTTTTGGAAAATTTTGACACAAACTAAATGAATAGTAGAAAATACTGATTTCATTTTATCCGTTTTCCCTCGCCTGGATGTTTCTTAAATGGAATCTAGAAAACAGGTTTTTCAAAGTGTGCTTATAAATATTCTGTGTTTATTTGCAAAGCTGCTCTGGAATACTTCCCTGATCATGCCCATTTCCAGCAATTATCATTTTAAATTATGTTTTAACAACTAAATGATCCCAGGAGCACAGAAAGGGGCATATAACAATTTCACAGTGTGATACCCTTTCTATGAACTGTACTGATGCCAGTGGATTACAATAAATAAGGCAGCTTTTACCTCTAGCAAACTTACCCAAAACCATACACATATATCCACAAAAACCTGTAGGCAGTTCCACATTTTCTTGAACACTGGGCTTTCTTGAAATGTATACTTAGCCGTGGAAGCTAGAAAGTATCTCTCTGTGTTTTATAAGCATCATTATCAGAACAATGGTATGCAAGGAATGAAAAATATCTCCACTGGGATTTATGTTCACAAAGAATTCAGAAAGCACAGAATCTGCACCTGCTACAAGATAATATTGGGCATGGAATTAAAAAATAAAATTTCAACACAAAGCTAAAGATATTTACACTAGTTGGGGTATTTACTGAACTGAGTTATGAGAAAATTAAAACCTGTCCTCTTATAAAGGCGCCCAAAGTCCAGAATATTAAGATACTATAAGAT
Source organism: Symphalangus syndactylus (assembly GCF_028878055.3). NCBI lineage: Eukaryota > Metazoa > Chordata > Mammalia > Primates > Hylobatidae > Symphalangus > Symphalangus syndactylus. The sequence goes on from NC_072433.2 coordinate 74,526,732, forward strand.
ACAAAGAATTTAGATTTCTACTGGTAAACAATAGAAAAGATACTACAGATCGGATTACAATGGAAGGAAGGGAAGGGCGGACCAGGTCCTGCCAGTTCTTTTTTTTTTTTTTTTTTTTTTGAGACCAAGTCTCTCTGTGTTGCCCAGGCTGGAGTGCAGTGGCGCGATCTCAGCTCACTGCAATCTCTGCCTCCCGAGTTCACGCCATTCTCCTGCCTCAGCCTCCTGAGTAGCTGGGATTACAGGAGCCCACCACCACGCCCGGCTAATTTTTTGGATTTTTAGTAGAGACGGGGTTTCACCATGTTAGCCAGGATGGTCTCGATCTACTGACCTTGTAATCCGCCCGCCTCGGCCTCCCTAAGTGCTGGGATTACAGGCATGAGCCACCGCGCCCAGCCCTGCCAATTCTTACTATTAATTCTGCCCACATACACATCTTATACTAAGTTTTCTACTTTTAATTGAGTTAGAGAATGCCCCAGACTCTACACTCTGGTCGTACTGTCAGAAGTAACACTGAGACCATCAAGGATGGGAACAAGACCTCAAATGCTTTTCTAGGTCTTTATTTGCAGCCTGTTACACATGATATTGACCATCCTGTCCCCAAATAATAAGATGACTCTTTCCACCTCTACTCTGTAACTGAGGGCCTCTTATCGCTTTATGACTATGGGACAATGAAATGAACAGGAATACTTAAAGCTGCCTACAGAAAAAAAAATTAAACCTTTGAGAAAAACTAAGGACTTTTTCTTAAGGATTTTATTTATTACACCTGTTCCTCTATGCATCCCTTTTTCTCTTGAACTAAAATACTCATTTACTGAAAGAGGAGTGCGTGAAAGAAACATTCACATGTTATACCTATTACTCACTTCTCACAAGAACATGAAGGGCAACACTGTCCATATAATAGTGAGCAGAGAGGTAGTTAAGAATTTCTAATACCAGAGTGAGTTCCAAGATTTATACTCCACTCTAGCCCACCTTTCTTTATATCAATTATAGAACCAAATAGCCTCTCTCTCTCTCTCTCTCTCACACACACACACACACACACACACACACACACACACACACACACTCCAAACCCCTCAGAAAGTTAAGAACATTCATGGATATACATCACGTGCAAATCTATGTAGTAGAAACTGTGACCAGCTCCGTACCTTATTTGGTTTTGTCCCTGCTGGGTTCAGCTGCCCCCACCCTAGCACTGGCATAATTTTGCCATCAATGGAAAGAGCATATTCATATCAATCCCATATCAGTCAACAGAATAATTAGCTGTCATCAAAAAATAACTCAGTCAGCTGGGCATGGTGGCTCATGCCTGTAATCCCAGCACTTTGGGAGGCTGAGGCAGGCGGATTGCTTGAGGTCAGGAGTTCAAGATCAGCCTGGCCAACATGGTGAAACCCTGTCTCTACTAAAAATACAAAAATTAGCTGGGCGTGGTGGTGCACGCCTGTAATCCCAGCTACTTAGGATGTTGAAGCACGAGAATCGCTTGAACCTGGGAGGCGGAGGTTTCAGTGAGCTGAGATCGAGATCGTGCCACTGCACTCCAGCCTGGGTGACAGAGCGAGACTCTGTCTCAAATAAATAAATAAATAAATAACTCTGTTAGTAAAATCTGTAACACTCTCTAATTTAGTAAGTATAGCCTGCAAAGGTAATCCATACTTGCTTTCTTCCCCTGCTTCATTTCCCACTCCCCTCTTCTCATATCCTACTGTAACATCATCTGCATAGAATTACCTTTCTAATCCATAATACACCATACTCTTTCATGATTCTGGGTCTTTGAAAATATTATTCTTTTTTTCTCTTCAACTTTTAAGTTCCTGGATAGATGTTCAGCATGTGTAGGTTTGTTACATAGGTAAATGTGTGCCATGATGGTTTGCTGCACAGATCAGTCCATCACCTAAGTATTAAGCCCAGCATCCATTACTACTCTTCATGGTGCTCCACCTCCCCCTAGCCCCACTCCTGATGGGCCCCAGTGTGTGTTGTTCCCCTTCATGTGTCCATGTGTTATCATTGTTCAGATCCCACTTATATGTGAGAACATGCGGTGTTTGGTTTTCTGTTCCTGCATTAATTTGCTGAGGATAATGGCTTCAGCTCCATCCATGTCCCTGCAAAGGACATGATCTCCTTCCGTTTTATGGCTGCATAGTATTCCATGGTGTATATGTACCACATTTTCTTTATCCAGTGTAACATTGATGGTCATTTAGGTTGATTCTATGTCTTTGCTATTGTGAATAGTGCTGCAGTGAACATACGTGTGCATGTATCTTATAACAAAATGATTTATATTCCTTTGGGTATACACCCAGTAATGGGATTGCTGGGATTAATGGCATTTCTGCCACAGGAGCTTTAAGGAATCACCACACTGTCTTCCACAATGGTTGAACTAATTTACACTCCCATCAACAGTGTATAAGTGCTCCCTTTTCTCCAAAACTTCACCAACATCTGTTATCTTTTGACTTTTTAATAACAGCCATTCTGACTAGTGTGAGATGATATCTCATTATGGTTTTGATTTGCATTTCTCTAATGGTCAGTGATGTTGAGCTTTGTTCATATGTTTTTGGCCACACGAATGTCTTCTTTTGAAGTGTCTGTTCATGTATGTACTTTGCCCACTTTTTAATGGGATTGTTTGTTTTCTTCTCACAAATTTATTTAAGTTCCTTGTAGATTCCAGATATTAGACATTTGTCAGATGGATACATTGAAAAAAATTTCTCCCATTCTGTAGGTTGTCTGTTTACTCTGATGGTTTCTTTTGCTGTGCAGAAGCTATTTAGTTTAATTCGATCTCATTTGTCAATTTTTGCTTTTGTTGCAATTGCTTTTGGGGTTTTCATCATGAAATATTTGCCCATGCCTATGTGCTGAATGGTATTGTCTAGATTTTCTTCCAGGGTGATTATAGTTTGGAGGTTTACATTTAAGTCTTTTTTTTTTTTTTTTTTTTTCTGTGAGAACGAGTCTCGCCCAGGCTGGAGTGCAGTGGCACGATCTCAGCTCACTGCAAGCTCCGCCGTCCAGGTTCATGCCATTCTCCTGCCTCAGCCTCCCGAGTAGCTGGGACTACAGGTGCCCGCCACCACACCCGGCTAATTTTTTTGTATTATTAGTAGAGACTGGGTTTCACCGTGTTAGCCAGGATGGTCTCGATCTCCTGAACTCGTGATCTGCCCGCCTTGGCCTCCCAAAGTGCTGGGATTACAGGTGTGAGCCACCGTGCCCAGCCCATTTAAATCTTTAATCTATCTGGGGTTAATTTTATATAAGTTGTAAGGAAGGAGTCCAGTTTCAATTTCCTGCCTATGGCTAGCCACTTCTCCCAGCACCATTTATTAAATAGAGAATCCTTTCCCCATTGCTTGTTTTTGTCAGGTTTATTTGAGATCAGATGGTTGTAGGTGTGCAGTTTTATTTCTGAAGTTTTGTGAGTCCTCTATTCTGTTCCATTTGTCTATGTATCTGTTCTTATACCACTACTATGCTGTTTTGGTTACTGCAGTCTTGTAGTATAGTTTGAAGTCAGGTAGCGTGATGCCTCCAGCTTTGTTATTTTTCTGTAGGATTGTCTTGGCTATTTGGGCTCTTTTGTGGTTCCATATGAATTTTTTTAAAGTTTCTTCTAATACTGTGAAGAATGTCAGTGGTAGTTTAATGGGAATGGCATTGAATCTATAAATTACTTTGAGCAGTATGGCCATTATCATATCGAGGCTTCCTATCCATGAGCATGGAATTTTTTTCCATTTGTTTGTGTTGTCTCTGATTTCTTTGATCAGTGGTTTGTAGTTCTTGAAGAGGTCCTTCACTTCCCTGTTAGCTGTATTCCTAGGTATTTTACTCTCTTTCTAGCAATTAGGAATGGGAGTTCATTTGTGATTTGGCTCTCTGTTGCCTGTGTTAGCATATAGGAACGTTAGCAATGTTTGCACATTGATTTTGTATCCTGAGACTTTGCTGAAGTTGCTTAACAGCTTAAGAAGCTTTTGGGCTGAGACACTGGGATTTTCTAGCTACAAGATGATGTCATCTGCAAACAAAGATAATTTGACTTCCTCTCTCCCTATTTGAATATGCTTTATTTCTTTCTCTTGCCTTATTGTCCTGGCCAGAACTTCTAATACTATGTTGAATAAGAGTGGTGAGAGAGAGCATCCTTGTCTTGTGCCAGTTTTCAAGGGGAATGCTTCCAGCTTTTGCCCATTCAGTATAATATTGGCCATGGGTTTGTCATAAATGGCTCTTATTATTTTGAGATATGTCCCTTCAATACCTAGTTTATTGAGAGTTTTTAATATGAAGGGAGGTTGAATTTTATCGAAGGCCTTTTCTGCATCTATTGAGATAATCATGTGGTTTTCGTCTTTAGTTCTGTTTATGTGATGAATTACATTTATTGATTCATGTATGCTGAACCAGCCTTGCACCCTGGATATGTAGCCAATTTAATCGTGTTGGACAAACTTTTTGATATGCTGCTGGATTTGCCAGAATTTCATTGAGGACTTTTGCATCGATGTTCATCAGGGATATTGGCCTGATGTTTTCTTTTTTTGTTGTATCTCTGCCAGGCTTTGGTATCAGAATGATGCTGGCCTCATAAAATAAGTCAGGGAGAAGTCCATCCTTTTCAAATATTTGGAATAGTTTCAGAAGAAACTATTGGCCTTGGCCAGCTCTTCTTTGTACTTGTGTTAGAATTCAGCTGTCAGTCCATCTGGTCCTGGGTTTTTTTTTTTTGGTTGGTAAGCTATTTACTACTGCCTCAATTTCAGAATTCATTATTAGTCTATTCAGCGATTCAATTTCTTCCTGGTTCAGTCTTCGAAGGGTTTATGTGTCCAGGAATTTATCCATTTCTTCTAGATTTTCTAGTTTATGTGTATAGAAGTATTCTCTCAGAGTTGTTTGTATTTCTGTGGGATCAGTGATACTATCCCCCTTGTCATTTCTGACTGTGTCTTATTTGATTCTCTCTTTTCTTCTTTATTAGTTTAGCAAGCAGTCTATCTATTTTACTACTTTTTTTGAAAAAACTCCTGAATTCATCGATTTTTTGAAGGGTTTTTCATGTCTCTGTCTCTTCCAGTTCTGCTCTGATCTTGGTTATTTCTTGTCTTCTGCTAGGTTTAGGGTTTGTTTGCCCTCAGTTCACTAGTTATTTTATTTGCGTTGTTAATTTGAGATCTTTCTAGCTTTTTGTTATGGGCATTTAGTGCTATAAATTTCACTCTTAACACTGCTTCAGCTGTGTCCCAGAGATTCTTGCTAAAGGAAGCACTAAATATGGAAAGGAAAAACCATTACCAGCCACTACAGAAATACACTGAATTACACAAACCAGTGACACTGTGAAGCAACCATATAAACAAGTCTGCAAAATAATCAGCAAGCATCATGATGACAGGTTCAAATGCACACAGAACAATGTAACTTTAAATGTATGTAAATGGACTAAATAAATGCCCCAATTAAAAGACACAGAATGGAAGCTGGATAAACAGTCAAGACCCATACCAATGGTAACAGTTTTTCCTTTCCATATTTAGTGCTTCCTTTAGGAGCTCTTGCAAGGCAGGCCTGGTGGTGACAAATTCCCTAAGCGTTCACTTGTCTGAAAAGGATTTTATTTCTTCTTCACCTGTGAAGCTTAGTTTGGCCAGATATGAAATTCTGGGTTGGAAAATCTTTAAGAATGTAGAATATTGGCCCTCAATCTCTTCTGGCTTGTAGGGTGTCTGTTGAGACGTCTGCTGTTAGTCTGATGGGCTTCCCTTTGTAGGTGACCTGGCCTTCCTCTCTGGCTACCCTTAACATTTTTTTCTTTCATTTCAACCTTGGAGAATCTGATGATTATATGTCTTGGGGTTGATCTTTTCATGAAGTATCTTACTGGGGTTCTCTGGATTTCCTGAATTTGAATGTTGGCCTGTCTTGCTAGGTTGGGGAAGTTCTCCGGGAATGATATCCTTTTTCTTTGTTTGTTTGTTTGTTTGAGACAGAGTCTCACTCTGTCACCTAGGCTGGAGTGCAGTGGTGTAATCTCAGCTCACTGCAGCCTCCCAGGTTCAAGCAATTCTCGTGCCTCAGCCTCCTGAGTACCTGGGACTACAGGCGCACACCACCACACCCAGCTAACTTTTGGTATTTTAGCAGAGACAGGGTTTCACCATGTTGTCCAGGCTGGTCTTGAACTCCTGAGCTCAGGCAATCCACCTGCCTCAGCCTCCCACAGTACTGGAATTACAGGCATGAGCCACTGTGCCCGGCTCTCCTGGAATGACATCCTGAAGTATATTTTCCAACTTGGTTCCATTCTCCTCATCTCTTTAAGTTACCCCCATCAGTCACAGGTTTGGTCTTTTTACATAGTCCCATATTTCTCAAAGTTCAGTATTTTTCATTCTTTTTTCTCTATTCTTGTCTGCCTGTCTTATTTCAAGAAGACAGTCTTCAAGTTATAAGACTGTTTCCTCTGCCTGGTATATTCTGCTTTTGATACTTGTGATTGCATTTTGAATTTCTCATGTTGTGTTTTTCAGCTCAATCAGGTCAGTTATGCTCCTCTCTAAATTATTCTGCCTCTCAGCTCCTGTATTGTTTTATCATGATTCCTAATTTCTTTGCATTGAGTTACAACATGCTCCTTTAGCTCAGTGAAGTTCGTTATTACACACCTTCTGAAGCCTACTTTTGTCAATTCAGCCATCTCAGCCTCAGCCTAGCTCTGTGCCCTTGTTGAAGAGGTGTTGCAGTCATTTGGAGGAGAAAAGGTACTCTGGCTTTTTGAGTTTTCAGTGTTTTTGCCATGATTCTCTTGTGGACTTATTTATCTTTGATATTTGAGGTTGCTGACCTTTGAATAAGGTTTTTGTGGGGTCTTTTTTATTGATGTTGTTGTTGTTTTCTGTTTGTTTGTTTTTCTTTTAATAGTCAGGCCACTCTTCTGTAGGGCTGCTGTGGTTTGCTGGGGGATTGCTCCAGACCCTAGCTGCCTCAGTTTTTCCCTTACCTGGAGGTATCACCAGTGAAGGCTGCTAAACAGCAAAGATGGCAGCCTGCTCCTTCCTCTGGGAACTCCCGTCCCAGAGGGGTACTGACCCAGCCTGGATGCTCCTGTAGGAGGTGTCTAGAGACCCTTGTTGGGAGTCTCACCCAGTCAGGAGAAACAGGATCAGGAGCCTGCTTAAAGAAGCAGTCTGGCTGCCTTTTGATAGAGCAGGTGTGCTGCATCAGGGTGACCTCACCTGGACTCTTCAGAACCAGCAGGCTGGAAAGGCTGAGGTGACTGTACTGCAGAGACATAAGCTTCCCCCCTTCCCCTGGGGGCTCCATCCTAGGGAGAGATTAGAGTTCTGTTTGTATAACTCTGGCTGGAGTTGCTGAAATTCCCACAGGGAGGCCCTGCCCAGTGAGGAGGGATGGATTCAGGTCCCACTTAAAGAAGTCTGGCCACGATCTGGCATAACAGCTGTGCTATTTTGTGGGGGACTCCTCCTTGTCTATCTGGACTCCCAGGAGCCAGCAGGCTAGAACAGCTGAACTGACCTAACTGCAGAAATGGTGGCCGCCCCTTCCCCTGGCAACTCGTCCATTTCAGGCAGTCTCCAGCCCGCTGCATTGTCGAACCTGAATTCCAAGACAATGGGTCTTAACTTGAGAGGTGCCATGGAAGTGGGGCCCACAGAAGGATGCTGATTGGCTCCCTGGATTCAGCCTCCTTCCTAGAGGAATGTATGGATGGAACTCCCACCTTGCCAGAATCCTGGGGCTAGAGAATGTAAAACTCCCGGGTCTCGGCCGGCACAGTGGCTCACACCTGTAGTTCCAGCGCTTGGGAGGCCGAGGTTGGCAGATCACGAGGTCAGGAAATTGAGACCATCTTGGCCAACATGGTGAAACCCCGTCTCTACTAAAATAAAAAAAAAAAAAAAATTATCCAGGCGTGGTGGCACCTGCCTGTAGTCCCAGCTACTCGGGAGGCTGAGGCAGGAGAATAGCTAGAACCCTGAGGGTAGAGGTTGCAGTGAGCCCAGACCGCGCCACTGCACTCCAGCCTGGTGACAGAGCAAGACTCCGTCAAAAAATAAATAAATAAATAAATATAAAAATAAAAAATAAAAACCTGGGTCTCTATGTGAGCCTGACCGACAGCTCTGCTGAGACTCCTCCACACAGCTCTGTGTATCGAACACAAGGCCCTGGTGGTGTGGGCTCACAAGGGGATCTCCCGATCCAGGATTTGTAAAGATCTGTAGGAGAAGATGGTTTCCCGGGTGGAGTCACACAATCACTCACTGCTTCCCTTGGCTGGGGGTGAGGGTTTCTTTGGCTCCGTGCCGCTCCCACGTGGACCGTCACCCCACCCCACTTTTCTTCATTTTCTGTGGGTCCAGTTGATTGCCTAGTCAGTGCCAGTGCGAGAACCTGGATATTTCGGTTGAAGATGCCAGATTTACTTGCCGTTTTCATTCTTCTCTGTGAGAGCCGTGGAACACAGCTGCTTCTTATCATCCATCTTGGCCCCTCCCCCCAAAATATTAATATTATTCTTTTCGCCTAGCTGCCTTTTCCTTTCTGAATCAGTTGGCAAACTTCCTAACATCCTTCAAGATCCAGTTTCAAAATCCCTTTTAACAGTGGCTCAAACCTGTAATTCCAGCACTTTGGAGGCCAAGGTGAAAGGATCACTTGCACCCAGGAGCTCAAGACCAAGCTAGGGAACATAGTGAGACCCTGTCTCTAAAAGCATAAAAACTGACCAGGCATGGTGGCATGTGCCTGTAGTCTCAACTACTCAGGAGGCTGAGGCAGGAGGATCGTGTGAGCTCAGGGGGTTGAGGCTGCAGTGAGCCATGACCGCACCACTGCTCCAGCCTGGGCAACAGAGCAAGACCCTGTCTCTAAGTAAATAAATAATAAAATCTCCATCTCTAGAAATTCTCCTTTATTTTCTCTATTGCCTTCTCCTGTCTGTGCTCTCATGGAACTTTAGCCATGCCTCTAACACCTATCATACTACACATAGAATTTATTTATATGTCTGTCTGTCCAGCTAGTCTACGAATTCTAGCACCTAGAGCAATACCCAACTTTCAGTAAACAACAGATGTTGACTGGATGGTCTGTGACTGAATGAAGGAATTAGCATAAGAACCTATGCCTTTCCTCAAATGCTTTACAGTTTTAGTTCAGACTTGTGAGTTTATTCATATACTTTGGTGTAACTGACATAACTGTTCTTCATGAAGTCAAATAAAGCTGAAAACCTTAATATGTATCTAACAGGGAAAAAAGTCTATTTGGGGTTACTGGGACTGTAGAATTGTTGAGTTCCTAGGACTGAAGGTCGGAAACCACAAAGAGGTAGAGGAACGGGAAGGAAGTGACTAAGAAGGGCAGCACATTAACTGGTTAACTGTTATCATCACAGAAACCAACAGTAGCTCTGATTTATATTAAGTTACTTCAACCCTAGGAGTAGTCTTGATTCCTTGGCAGATTTTCTTCTTAGATGACAGTGCTTGGCTTTCTGGCCCTTGACATTAGTAAGACCTTCTCCTGCTGAGTCATTTGTTGCAGTTCTCTCTGGCATCATTCCTCTATGGATTATGTATTTCCCCTTCCTATTCATTAACATTGTTTTCTTGATAGATTCTGCAGCTATTGTCATTACAGTTGTAAGTACCCTTTGCCCTTGGAAATTACATGGTATGGTTAATGAATATTTTGGTTGAAATGTTTTTGTGTTACATTTTCTGATTTATTCTTAAAAATTATCTGAAGAATAAGAAACAAGAATAAAGAGTAAAAAATACATTTCTAAGAGCAAGAACATTTGAAGTGCAAGCTGTTAATGTTAATAGACTTTATATTTACAATAAAGATCTCAACATTTTAAGTGAACAAAATTTACTGAGGGAAAAATAGAGTAATAGAAAAATCTTATTAAAGATGATTCAATAAGCCTTTCAACCAGCATATTCCTGGCACACCCCTATGTGCAAGAAACAAAGTCAAATAACAAAAATGTCCTAACTTCTACTTCCTCATAATCTACAGGAAATACTCTAATTGTAATGCAAACTAATAAGAGAAAGCATTATAATCTATGTAATAGATATGAATCTCACCTTGCAAACTTACATGTATAATAAATATATTTATTATTTTCTATATTTATGCTTAATTATTTTTTTGTACCAATCTCCATCTTCCAGACCAGTAGAAAATTGATTCTGGTAATTATTTGGTCTTTCTCTCTCATCCTCTCACCTGGGTGATTGGAATGGGAGAGAAAGAAGAGTGTTATTGTTCGTTGTTTGCAGGACTCCATAGGATCAGGAACTGTGTCCTGCAGGAGAAACAAGAAGCTTTTAAATGGCTGCAGATGGTTTTCTCAGCCTAAGTTCCCAGTCTACTGGGAACTTAGTGGGTAGAGGGTGCCTGGCCATAGAGAGGCAGAGTCGTCAAACGTATGCAGCCCTGGTAAGATGACTTTGGCATTGCTTGGACACACATCCTAGGCACACCATATCTGTGTGTGGTCTTGTGCGAATTTTTAAAAATTTCCTAAGCTTCAGGTTTTCATCTGCAAAGTGGAGATACGTATATTACCTACCTCACAAAGTTGTATGAGGACAAAACGAGCTAATTTAATATAAATTGCAATAACACAATATTTGGCACATAGCAGTACTCAGGGAGAGTTAGCTGCTATCATTATCTTGCTGTTGTTATTGTTACTGCAAACTGATACCATCATGCTCAAGGCATTACCAGAAAGAGTATATAGGTCTCCTTTGATCTTGGGATCTCCAGAGTTCTTTCTCTTCCTCCTTTCTCCAGCCAGGGAAATCTTTGTAATCTAGCACAAAGGCCCTATGTTGTTTACCACTTTCTTCTAGATTCTCCACCTCCAGTCGCATATCATTTTATCTTGATATTTTTTCCTAGGGTCACATATCAAAATGTCCTCAATAGCTTTAGGTTAGTTGTGTTTTCTTTGTTTGTTTGTGTTTGGTGGAAGAGCTGCTTCTACGAAAACAATGGCCCAGGGCCCTCCCCTTGTTGGTTTTGGGGGAGGAAGAAAAAAGGGAAAATACAGAAAGAAAAAAACATTATTTTGTATTTCAAAATGTTATTTAGCCACACTGATGCAAAGTAGTAAGAGACATTAAAATGAAAAAAATTAACTCCCTCTGGGGAAAAAGGAAAGAAACCTCTTTGAAGGAAAAGAAAAATTCGTTTGTTCTCCAATGTATCTGTAATCTTGCTGAGTGCCTGGTACATTGTAGGCATATAATACATTTTTGTTGGATAAATGAAATAAATTCCTGTAAGAAGAAATAGCACGGACAAAATTATGAGCCTTAAAAATATTTAAATGTTCAGAGAAGTAACAAGTAGATGGAAGCACAGCTTTAGAGGATGAATGGAGAGAAAGAACGCATGCAAAAATAATAGATTTTTTTTTTTTTTTTTGAGACAGGGTCTCACTCTGTTGCCCAGGCTGGAGTGCAGTGGTGCCATCTCGGCTCACTGCAACTTCTGCCTCCCAGGTTTAAGCAATTCTCCTGCCTCAGCCTCCCTAGTAGCTGAGATTACAGGCGCTCACCCCAACACCCAGCTAATTTTTGTATTTTTCATAGAGATAGGATTTCACCATTTTGGCCAGGCTGGTCTCAAACTCCTGACCTCAACTGATCTGCCTGTCATGGTCTCCCAAAGTGCTAACTTACAAGTGTGAGCCACCGCGCCCAGCATAGAAATTTTTAAATGCTTTAAAACTAACCAGTGTGAACTCAGTGGTCTCCCTAAAATGCTTAAATTTTTCCTATAACAGAAGTATAGATTTAAGCAAGGGAGTGACAGTATCAGTTATAAATAATGGGGATTATGGTACAAGACTAGATGCAAGAGAGAATAGAGAACTAGCAAGTTCTGCAGTGGTCCAGAAAAGAAGATTGAATTATTGGATATAATCACCTGCTCCTCTGTAATAGAATTATATATCCACACTCTTGCCACAGCCTTGCAGAGGGGAGGACTAAGTGAACTTCCCCACCCCTTCGCACTGGGCTCTGCCATGTCTTCCTTTGACCACAGATGCTAATGGACATGACTCAGGCATAAGCTTGAAATGTGCTTGTGCCGTTGGGCTAGCACTTTGAGCTCTGGGGATCTACCTTGGGGAGAACATGCCCCAGTAAACCACTGCCCTCCAGCCTAGGCCCAGAATGAGACACATGCTGCAGGCCTGAATCCAAAATGCAGCCTGTAGCTCAGGGACTCAACTCTAGAGTGAGTCAAGCCTCACCCAACTGAGACTCATGAGAATGAAAAGATGTTGTTCTAAGGTAGCCACTGAATTTTAGTTTCCTATAGGGTACTCTGGATTCCAAAACTTGAGCTCTTTAAAACTCAATACCCATCTCTTCACACTGCTGTCTCTGCCATTGACAGTGCTTACAAGACCATCCAAAGTTTTGAGAAAGTTCTACTTTGTTGGGTGGAATCCTTGAGGAAGCCTGTTACTTTGTCCCTAGAAAAAAAAATAGAATAATACCAACCAATTATTTGAAAGAAAAATCTGAACTCAATGAAATAACTGCTATGCAAATGCTTACAAAATGAAAAGGTAAGGTTTTGTAATATAAATTAGGAAATTTATCAGAAGAGTTTCCACAGATTGTGTTTAGAAAATGTTTCTTTTCACAAAATGGGTTTCGGTCATACTGTAAACATCAATTACTGAATATTTGCAGAGTTGTTGTCTAACTCTATGAATTCCTGAGCTGTAAAGCAAAGATGGAAAGAATGGTACAAAATGGGTTTCGGTCATACTGTAAACATCAATTACTGAATATTTGCAGAGTTGTTGTCTAACTCTATGAATTCTTGAGATGTAAAGCAAAGATGGAAAGAATGGTACAAATGTCTTACAGGCCCAATCATGCCATCGCATCATGCTACTACCAAGAAGCTGGACTGGCTAAGCAGTACACAATCACCTGGTCAGCTGCATTCCAGTGAAGCATTGCTCAAAGCAGAAAAATCCTGTATTGCAGTAAAGCGTTGCTTAAGGCAGAAAAACCCTGCTGGGCTATGGTATTGTGGTGTTTTTCCATGGCTCCTAAAGAGAGCACAACTTACCTAGGTGGGAAGTTTCCCTGAAGAGAGTGTAACTTCTCATGGTCAATCATTCTGAATGAGTTCCAATACTGAGGCAGAAAATGAGGACCCAGCCTTAGGCTGGGGTGAATGGGAATCTTCACTTTGGACTAGGGGTTTCTATTGGACTCTGAGTCAGGCACATGCTGGGACTTTCCTGGTAAGGAAATGGCAGCCAGCCTCAAGCTGGACCAATAAGAAATCTGAGGTTCTGTGTATTTTAACAGTATCCACTTTTATAGCAATTGTAAGTTACTCTCTTTGTTGCAGTTTCCTTCATGATGCCTGAACCTTTAATAGTCTAGTTAATATTTTGTCTTGGTCTCAATTGTGCTATGGGGAGTAAGGGAGGAGGTCTACTTTTTTCAGGTGGAGAAGAGCAAGTGTCAGTCTTGCTTGAGATCAGAAAGGCAGTAGTGGTGGTGGTCATTCTTGGAGGAAAAAGGGAGTTGAGCCCATATGTTTAGTGGTCTCAGGAGGCTGGCCAACGGCAGAGACAGCAGTGTGATGAGGAGGCCACCTGCTCCTGGGCATGTGGGAGGCAGTACCTGAGAAAACCCTCAAAAGTTCAGAAGTCTAATTTCCAGTGATTAGGCTGGTAGGGGCTCAAGCTATGATAATTTTGGAATTAAAAGAAAACATGATCTTAATTTATAGTTACTGGCTGGTAAAATCTGGAACACTTGGATTACAGAAATTATTGCAAAATATTTTTCAGATTTATAAAATACTTTTCCTTTAAGATGTAAAATGAAAGAAACCTCACAGGAAAATTTTAAAATCACAATCCAAAATATGATTCTCACAGATAAATATGCTTTTCACTTAAAAAAATTATATCTTTGTAAACAATAACTAACTTGTATGGCAAATTACCACTTACTTGGACATATGAAAGGGACGTAAATGATGGGAGGTTTTATGGGGACCATTAGTAAGAAGTTACCTTAAAAAAAATGCTTTTCTTGATGCCAAGAACATATTAATGAGACAGAGGAAATTATATTTTTGGCTTTTTAAAGATGCATTTGGCTTCTCTCTTTAAAGACTACTCTCCTAAAATTAAAGCATTAAATTTGGGGGGAAAATGTATACTTTCAAAAAATGCAGAGCATTGTCTTTTGGTTAATTATTTATAGCAGCTTAAAGTCACTTCCCTAGCCAAGTAAATTGAAGAACTAGATTGAAGGAAAAAAAAAAAAAAAGCTTTGTCTCCCTGTTCAAAAAAAAGAACGTATGTCTGGTGCCTTTGAATGAAGTTAGGTTTTAAATGATATTCTTTAATATCATTTAAAATATTTAAACTTGAAAATGTGGCCAGTTGCAATGACTCACACTTGTAATCCCAGCACTTTGTGAGGCCAATGTGGGTGGATCCCTTGAGGTTAGGAGTGGAAGACCAGCCTGGCCAACACGGTGAAACCCTGTCTCTACTAAAAATACAAAATTAAAAAAAAAAATTCAGGTGTGGTAGCACCCCTCTAATCCCAACTATTCCAGAGGGTGAGGCAGGAGAATTGCTTGAACCCAGGAGGTGGATGTTGGGTTACCCAATCCCGCTTGGGTAAGAGAGCAAGACTCTAAAAAAAATTTTTAAAGCTTTTTTTTAAACAAAACTCCTGATGTTTTATTTATTCATTTCTAACATTTATAAAATAGAAGACTTGACAGATTTTTCCATGTGTATGGTCTTTTTGCTTTGCTAAGAGTTCTTAAATGAGAGTAAGGATTAGTTTCAGTATAATGTATGACAAGAAAAGCATATCCACTTCTATGAAACTCTAATAATAAAGACATTCATTGGGCACTCAGTACATTGCACTCTTTTGTAGTACCCTGATATGCACATTTTATATTCAGAGCCATCTTTAGTATCTTGTATAAAAGAACAATTTGGTGATATATAAAATAAGAAAATAATTAATTACACTAATTAGTTTTCTAAGATACATATCCTTGTTTTTCATAGAAAAGATCATACAAATCTTACAAAAAGACTTTTTTTTTTTTTTTTTTTGAGATGGAGTCTAGCTCTGTCGCCAGGCTGGAGTGCAGTGGCGCGATCTCGGCTCACTGCAAGCTCCGCCTCCCGGGTTCACGCCATTCTCCTGCCTCAGCCTCTCCGAGTAGCTGGGACTACAGGCGCCCGCCACCACGCCCGGCTAATTGTTTGTATTTCTTTTATAAAGACGGGGTTTCTCCGTGTTAGCCAGGATGGTCTCGATTTCCTGACCTCGTGATCTGCCCGCCTCAACCTCCCAAAGTGCTGGGATTACAGGCGTGAGCCACTGCGCCCGGCCAAAAAGTCATTGAATCTTTTAAATGTGCTTTTAAATCGTTCTTAAGTGATCCCAGCTCTCGACATGTCAAAAATAGGACTATCGTATGCGGAAGGGCAAATGGAGACATTTTTCCTTCTCAGAAAATGGAGTAACAACGGTTAATTTGGAATTTTAAGTTCTTAAGTTCTTAATATACATTTTCTTTTGAGAATCAGTATTGCTTTCTTGCTTTCATTCACAAGCATAGTCCAGGGCTGCTTCTTGTTAACGTATATATATTTATAGAACATATGAAGCCATGCCCGATTAGCCCTGGGCACTTGCAGGGCTTGGTCAGAACAGTAAACAACAGGATGCGGGAGACCTAACTCCTTAAGAATGCCAACATCCTTCTATTTAGAGAGAAAAATAAGCGACCTGTGTGCACTACTAAAAATAAATTAATTTTATTTAAAATCTATTATTTGATCTACAAAAATGGCACAAAAAGTTAAATATTTCTCCTAATATAGGATGTATTAAAATGTTTCTTTAGTGCTTCTTAAATGTATATCTTTTCTTTTCTTTCTTTCATTCTTTTTTTTTTTTTTTTTTTGAGACAGAGTCTCGCTCTGTCGGCCAGGCTGGTGTGCAGTGGCAATCTCAGCTCACTGCAGCCTCTGCCTCCAGGGTTCAAGTGATTCTCCCGTCTCAGCTTCCTGAGTAGCTGGGATTACAGGTGTGTGCCACCACACCTGGCTAAGTTTTGTATTTTTAGTAGAGGTGGGGTTTCACCATCTTGGTAAGGCTGGTCTCGAACTCCTGATCTCATGATCTGCCCACCTCAGCCTCCAAAAGTGCTGAGGTTACAGGCGTGAGCCACCATGCCCGGCCAAATGTGTATCTTTTCAAAACACAATAGTATCCTCATAAATAGAAACAGCTTGGAAGGAATATCAGCGGATGCCAGCCGAAAGAACTTTAATGCATAAAAATGAAGTGTGTTCAGACTAGAGAACTTTCTATTATTAATGAAATGGAGCGCCATGAGGAAATGCAAGGAGACGAGTAATGGCAGTCATGAATTAAATAGTGACTTAAAAGCAAGAGTTCCTTACTCCCCAGCACATGACACCTACCTACTAAAGTTTATTCAGTGGGATATAATGAAACAGTACTATTGCTTCAAAGGAATAAAATCATTCAACATATAGAAAAATTATTTCAATATAAGGGATATTAGGATAAGTGAGATCAAGCACCTACTGCAGTTCTTTTAATAGCTTATGCACCAGAAAAGACTCATGTCTTTCTTGGCTCCACACACACACAGCCTTTTATGAACCTTTATATAATGTATATTTTCCTTTCATCAAAACAAAAATTAAAGTTTATCATGAAGTTTGAAGTTTATCATGTCTGAACTTGCTACACTAGAGTTGAGCTTTGCAATGTGACAACATTATAAAAATATTCATACTAAAATAGAGGTCTCAGAATATAGAGAAGGCTAATTCATCATCACCCAAAACTGCAATAACTGTGTACAGCTTTGGATCCATCTCTGTGATGCCCTTGGTACTCCTGTAATAGCCCCTTTGAAAAACTCTCAATTAAGGTAAAGCAGTTCTTCTTATGTCTCTGTAACAAAAAGGAAAAGGGACTTTTGAAAAGAAAGTTCATTTGCAGGGCCCATTAATCTTCATTTAAGTACATCTAGTAAAACACATGTATCATATTTATTTCTGATTCTTCAGCACCTAAGTAGCATGAAGTCCATTACTCAATTGGTTCTCATAAAAGCTTACTGGATAGAAAAATAAATGAAGTAAGAACAATTGTAGAAAATCTACACTGTATCTATATATAGATAGATATAATGTAAAGCTAAACACAGTACCAAACACTTAGTGAATGATCCACCAGAATAATGAGTAAAATAACCCAAAGCAACAAGGTGTGATTTGTTTTATTCCCTTGGAGTCTATAAAGGATTTTGGTAGCTCAGCTAATAATGTATAGCTAGAATTCTTTACTTGGTGTGGAAATGAACACTTTCAGATAATAATGGCAAGCAGTTTTTCTTGGCAAATTATCAAGAAACAAAAACTGTATGACAGGCATAGTTAATGTTGGGGTAAAATAATTTTAAAAAAATACTGTTTCACTGTGAATTACCAACTGATCAATGTACCTTTTGAGCGTCTGTAGCGGTATCCAAGTAGTTTGACCTCTCTTATTTTCACTGATCCTTCTGACAAATTATCACTTCGGTCTTTGGAACTCCTTTTTTTTTTTTTTGAGACAGGGTCTCGCTTTGTCACACAGGCTGGAGCACAGTGGCACAATGACAGCTCACTGCTGCCTCCACTTCCCTGAGCTCAGGTGATCATCCTACCTCACCCTCCCAAGTACCTGGGACTACAGGCATGCGCCACCACAACCAGATAATTTCTGTATTTTTTGTAGAGACAGGACTTGGCCCCCTTGCCCAGGCTGGTCTCAAACTTCTGGACTCAAGCGATCCACCTGCCTTTGCCTCCCAAAGTGCTGGGATTGCAGATGTGAGCCACCAAGCCTGGCCTGGAACTACTTTTCAAGCTATTAGATACCTACAAACATAAAACTGCTTTCTTGCAGATGTACAACCACACTTGGACCCTCTCTCTCCACTACCTACCTCCCAACCCCAAACACATACTCTTCGGGAAAAAAAAACAGTAGTAATAATAATAATAATAAAATATTGATAGCAAGTGAATAAATGGCACACAATATATTTGAAGAGGCTTTATTTGCAAAGAAATTATGCAAAAAGGAGTGCATGGAGCATATATTAGAGCCATGAAACATCATTAAGAACCCAGAGCTATTGGGATTAATGCCCTTATGAAAAATAAAGTGAAATTAAAAAGAACCCAGAGCTATTAGCTACTAGCCATCTACCACTACCGCCATAGGCTTCAGAAGATTTGGAAGTAGATAGAAGAGGAGAGTGTATCACAGCAAGCTACTTTAAGAGGAAGGACTAAAGACTTTCTGTGGAGTGAACATAGCCAGCCTGAGAAAACCTCACAGGGAAGCAAATATATCTTCTCTCTATTCCTTCCCTCCCATCTACTACTAGGGCTTTCCCCTGGTAAAACCTAACCAGAAGACTGGGGGGCTAGAGACTATTGATATAATGGAAACAAGTCAACCCCGGGAGGAAAAAGGCAGGATAGAGAAGGATAGCAAGAGGATTTATAGAAGAAAAGAAAAGTCATCTGACATGGCAACATTGGAAGGAGCCTGAGCAGAGCAGAAAAAGTCACTGATTTGCAACAATGAATGCTTCATAGATGGCTCTTATCCCCCCGTGGCAGAAGGCTTTGAGTGTGAAAGACCCTGGAAATAATGGGATTCTGCTCCCAGGGAGCTCAGCAAATACTCATTGATCAGCAGCTACTATGTGTCAATAACTATTCTAAACACTAGGGATTTGAACATGAATAAACCATGGACACTGTCCTGAGGAAGGTCATAGCCCAGGAAGAGAATTGGGCCCATAAACAGGCAATTACAAGACAATATAAAAAGTCCCATCAATGAAAATATGAACTCCTTAAGGGCATGGACTGAATCATATGCTTTTTTCTATCACCAGAATGCAGCAAAATGCCTGCCACATAGGAAGGACCAAATAAATGTTAAATAAATGAGAGGTAGAGGGATTGTTCACGTAGGTAAGCTTGGAAGAGCTTGGTCTGCTCTCTGATGAATAAGTCTTCAGCATATTTGTGAAATGAGCAAAATTTGCAGCTCACAGGTATCTTTTTATACCTCCATTTAAAATATTTTTCATTGCTTATTCTCTAAAAGTATTAGGATTTCCTTTTATTTCCTGTGTGCTCGGTGAAGTACTCCATCAACCTTATATGGACTGCCTTCTTTCCACTGTCACTTAAGACTTATCCCGTGTACTTAGGTCCCTTCTTGTGCTGTATATACACATATGTACATACACATATACACTTTTAAACATACATGTGTGTTCTTAAATTATTCAGTATATAAAATATTTAATGAGATGATAAGGAAGACACATTGAATCATTGGGAAAAGGATGGTGTACGCAAATGCTGTGGAACACTTAGCTAGCAATTTTGGGATGAAGGTAAAATTAAAATCTAATCTATGCCTTATATTACAATAATTTCAGATTGAATTAAGTTTCTTCTTTTTTATTTTTTTATTTTATTATTATTATACTTTAAGTTTTAGGGTACATGAGCACAATGTGCAGGTTTGTTACATATGTATACATGCACCATGTTGGTTTGCTGCACCCATTAACTCGTCATTTAGCATTAGGTATATCTCCTAATGCTGTCCCTCCCCCCTCCCCCTACCCCCACAACAGTCCCCGGAGTGTGATGTTCCCCTTCCTGTGTCTGTGAGTTCTCATCTTTCAATTCCCACCTATGAGTGAGGACATGCGGTGTTTGGTTTTTCGTCCTTGCGATAGTTTACTGAGAATGATGTTTTCCAGTTTCATCCATGTCCCTACAAAGGACATGAACTCATCATTTTTTATGGCTGCATAGTATTCCATGGTGTATATGTGCCACATTTTCTTAATCCAGTCTATCGTTGTTGGACATTTGGGTTGGTTCCAAGTCTTTGCTATTGTGAATAGTGCCACAATAAACATATGTGTGCATGTGTCTTTATAGCAGCATGATTTATAGTCCTTTGGGTATATACCCAGTAATGGGATGGCTGGGTCAAATGGTATTTCTAGTTCTAGATCCCTGAGGAATCGCCACACTGACTTCCACAATGGTTGAACTAGTTTACAGTCCCACCAACAGTGTAAAAGTGTTCTTATTTCTCCAGCACCTGTTGTTTCCTGACTTTTTAATGATCGCCATTCTAACTAGTGTGAGATGGTATCTCATTGTGGTTTTGAGACGGAGGCTCACTCTGTCGCCCAGGCTGGAGTGCAGTGGCGCAATCTTGACTCACTGCCAGCTCCACCTCCCAGGTTCACATCATTCTCCTGCCTCAGCCTCCCAGGTAGCTGGGACTACAGGCGCCTGCCACCACGCCTGGCTAATTTTTTGTATTTTTAGTAGAGATGGGGTTTCACTGTGTTAGCCAGGATGGTCTTGATCTACTGACCTTGTAATCCGCCCGCCTCGGCCTCCCAAAGTGCTGGGATTACAGGCGTGAGCCACTGCGCCCGGCCTGAATTAAGTTTCTAAAATGAAAAATAAAATGATAAAAGTATAAGAAGAAAATTTGTAAACTATGCTCATCTTAAGATAGGAAAATTTGGGTATATAGAAAAATAACCGTTGTGAACAAAGGTGAAAAATAAATGACGAGAAAAATATTTGAAACATACATGACAAAGGCTTAACTTAATCTCCACTTCATAACAGAGAAGAGGGCATTGTGACTAGGCTTAGAAGGCAATTGGGAAAATAATGTTTCCCCAAAATACAAATAAATCCACAAATATAAACTTTCTCTCCAGTGTTCTGGCTTAGTAAATGAATAGAAAACGTAATGCAAAATCATACCAAGACTAGCCAGAGTATGAACAATTTGAGGAAATACACAGGTTTGTAAAGAACCCTTACAAATCAGTAAGAAAAAATAAACACTTCAATAGAAGTAAAAGGCATAAAAAAGCAGTTAACAAAAAATATAACTGGACAACAAACATGAAAACAAGTTTTTATTTTTAATCTATCAAATTGACAAGTATTAAAATAATGATTAAAATCCAACCTGAGATAAAATGTAGGAAAATTGGCACTCACTTTTTTGGCGATACAAATTACTTCAGTGTTGTAGTCAATAGACTTTTACGCTGCAAATGAAAGATGGCCGTGATATTGTCAAACAGAAGCCAAATTTTTAAAAATAAAACATAGTGTGGCTATTTGATAATATGAAGGAATCATGGTTAATTTGTTAATGTTTGATATTCATATTTTTGTTTGTTTTGTAGAAGAGTTATCTTTTAGAGGCATACATTAAAACACTTATGGATGAAAATAATAGATGATATAGATTTGCTTTAAAATAATTTAGGGTTGGAGGATTAGAAGACGGTATAGATAAAACAAGATGGCCAAAGACTAATAATTGTTGCTAGGCATATGGGGATTTCATTATACAGTTTTTCTACTTTCTTACCAGTTGAAAAATATTCTCCATAAACAGTTTTTAAACTGTTTATATACTAATGTCCAAATTTTATTAAACAAATGATTTCATATATGCATGATGCATGAAAAAAGAACTGATGAAAGATACCAAAAGTTATCTTGGGACCAATATTTATTTTTCTCTTTAGTTCTCATATGTTCTGAAATTTTTACTACGAACATAAGTTACTTTTGATAGCTAGTAAAATAATTTTTTAAAGATTGTAGTCAGTGCAGTCACCTTAATCTTACAAAACAAGAGCCATGAAAAATGAATTAATATATCTTTTTCTAGAAGATATTTTTACTCCCAGATAGTTCACCATTTTTATATTATTTCCTTTCACTCTACCTACTTTTATTTTATTTTATTTTATTTTTATTATTATACTTTAGGTTTTAGGGTACATGTGCACAATGTGCAGGTTTGTTACATATGTATCCATGTGCCGTGTTGGTTTGCTGCACCCATTAACTCGTCATTTAGCATTAGGTATATCTCCTAATGCTGTCCCTCCCCCCTCCCCCCACCCCACAACAGTCCCCGGAGTGTGATGTTCCCCTTCCTGTGTCCATGAGTTCTCATTGTTCAATTCCCACCTATGAGTGAGAACATGCGGTGTTTGGTTTTCTGTCCTTGCGATAGTTTACTGAGAATGATGTTTTCTAATTTCATCCATGTCCCTACAAAGGACACGAACTCATCATTTTTTATGGCTGCATAGTATTCCATGGTGTATATGTGCCACATTTTCTTAATCCAGTCTATCGTTGTTGGACATTTGGGTTGGTTCCAAGTCTTTGCTATTGTGAATAGTGCCGCAATAAACATACATGTGCATGTGTCTTTATAGCAGCATGATTTATAGTCCTTTGGGTATATACCCAGTAATGGGATGGCTGGGTCAAATGGTATTTCTAGTTCTAGATCCCTGAGGAATAGCCACACTGACTTTCACAATGGTTGAACTAGTTTACAGTCCCACCAACAGTGTAAAAGTGTTCCCATTTCTCCACATCCTCTCCAGCACCTGTTGTTTCCTGACTTTTTAATGATGGCCATTCTAACTGGTGTGAGATGGTATCTCACTGTGGTTTTGATTTGCATTTCTCTGATGACCAGTGATGATGAGCATTTTTTCATGTGTTTTTTGGCTGCATAAATGTCTTCTTTTGAGAAGTGTCTGTTCATGTCCTTCGCCCACTTTTGATGGGGTTGTTTGTTTTTTTCTTGTAAATTTGAGTTCATTGTAGATTCTGGATATTAGCCCTTTGTCAGATGAGTAGATTGCAAAAATTTTCTCCCATTCTGTAGGTTGCCTGTTCACTCTGATGGTAGTTTCTTTTGCTGTGCAGAAGCTCTTTAGTTTAATTAGATCCCATTTGTCAATTTTGGCTTTTGTTGCCATTGCTTTTGGTGTTTTAGACATGAAGTCCTTGCCCACGCCTATGTCCTGAATGGTATTGCCTAGGCTTTCTTCTAGGGTTTTTATGGTTTTAGGTCTAACATATAAGTCTTTAATCCATCTTGAATTAATTTTTGTATAAGGTGTAAGGAAGGGATCCAGTTGCAGCTTTCTACATATGGCTAGCCAGTTTTCCCAGCACCATTTATTAAATAGGGAATCCTTTCCCCATTGCTTGTTTTTGTCAGGTTTGTCAAAGATCAGATAGTTGTAGATATGCGGCATTATTTCTGAGGGCTCTGTTCGGTTCCATTGATCTATGTCTCTGCTGTGGTACCAGTACCATGCTGTTTTGGTTACTGTAGCCTTGTAGTGTAGTTTGAACTCAGGTAGCGTGATGCCTCCAGCTTTGTTCTTTTGGCTTAGGATTGACTTGGTGATGCGGGCTCCTTTTTGGTTCCATATGAACTTTAAAGTAGTTTTTTCCAATTCTGTGAAGAAAGTCATTGGTAGCTTGATGGGGATGGCATCAAATCTATAAATTACCTTGGGCAGTATGGCCATTTTCATGATATTGATTCTTCCAACCCATGAGCATGGAATGTTCTTCCATTTGTTTGTATCCTCTTTTATTTCATTGAGCAGTGGTTTGTAGTTCTCCTTGAAGAGGTCCTTCACATCCCTTGTAAGTTGGATTCCTAGGTATTTTATTCTCTTTGAAGCAATTGTGAATGGGAGTTCACTCATGATTTGGCTCTCTGTTTGTCTGTGATTTGTGTACAAGAATGCTTGTGATTTTTGTACATTGATTTTGTATCCTGAGACTTTGCTGAAGTTGCTTATCAGCTTAAGGAGATTTTGGGCTGAGACAATGGGGTTTTCTAGATATACAATCATGTCATCTGCAAACAGGGACAATTTGACTTCCTCTTTTCCTAATTGAATACCCTTTATCTCCTTCTCCTGCCTGATTGCCCTGGCCAGAACTTCCAGCACTATGTTGAATAGGAGTGGTGAGAGAGGGCATCCCTGTCTTGTGCCAGTTTTCAAAGAGAATGCTTCCAGTATTTGCCCATTCCGTATGATATTGGCTGTGGGTTTGTCATAGATAGCTCTTATTATTTTGAGATACGTCCCATCAATACCTAATTTATGGAGAGTTTTTAGCATGAAGGGTTGTTGAATTTTGTCAAAGGCCTTTTCTGCATCTACTGAGATAATCATGTGGTTTTTGTCTTTGGTTCTGTTTATATGCTGGATTACATTTTTTGATTTGCGTATGTTGAACCAGCCTTGCATCCCAGGGATGAAGCCCACTTGATCATGGTGTATAAGCTTTTTGATGTGCTGTTGGATTTGGTTTGCCAATATTTTATTGAGGATTTTTGCATCAATGTTCATCAAGGATATTGGTCTGAAATTCTCTTTTTTGGTTATGTCTCTGCCAGGCTTTGGTATCAGGACTATGCTGGCCTCCTAAAATGTGTTAGGGAGGATTCCCTCTTTTTCTATCGATTGGAATAGTTTCAGAAGGAATGGTACCAGTTCCTCCTTGTACCTCTGGTAGAATTCAGCTGTGAATCTATCAGGTCCTGGACTCTTTTTGGTTGGTAAGCTATTGATTATTGCCACAATTTCAGAGCCTGTTATTGGTCTATTCAGAGATTCAACTTCTTCCTGGTTTAGTCTTGGGAGGGTGTATTTGTCAAGGAATTTATCCATTTCTTCTGGATTCTCCAGTTTATTTGCATAGAGGTGTTTGTAGTATTCTCTGATGGTAGATTGTATTTCTGTGGGATCGGTGGTGATAACCCCTTTTTCATTTTTTATTGCATCTATTTGATTCTTCTCTCTTTTCTTCTTTATTAGTCTTGCTAGCAGTCTATCAATTTTGTTGACCTTTTCAAAAAATCAGCTCCTGGATTCATTAATTTTTTGAAGTGTTTTTTTGTGTCTGTATTTCCTTCAGTTCTGCTGTGATTTTAGTTATTTCTAGCCTTCTGCTAGCTTTTGAATGTGTTTGCTCTTGCTTGTCTAGTTCTTTTAATTGTGATGTTAGGGTGTCAATTTTGGATCTTTCCTGCTTTCTCTTGTGGGCATTTAGTGCTATAAATTTCCCTCTACACACTGCTTTGAATGTGTCCCAGAGATTCTGGTATGTTGTGTCTTTGTTCTCATTGGTTTCAAAGAATATCTTTATTTCTGCCTTCATTTCATTATGTACCCAGTAGTCATTCAGGAGCAGGTTGTTCAGTTTCCATGTAGTTGAGCGGTTTTGAGTGAGTTTCTTAATCCTGAGTTCTAGTTTGATTGCACTGTGGTCTGAGAGACAGTTTGTTATAATTTCTGTTCTTTTACATTTGCTGAGGAGAGCTTTACTTCTAACTATGTGGTCAGTTTTGGAATAGGTATGGTGTGGTGCTGAATAAAATGTATATTCTGTTGATATGGGGTGGAGAGTTCTATAGATGTCTATTAGGTCCACTTTGTGCAGAGCTGAGTTCAATTCCTGGATATCCTTGTTAACTTTCTGTCTCGTTGATCTGTCTAATGTTGACAGTGGGGTGTTAAAATCTCCCATTATTATTGTGTGGGAGTTTAAGTCCCTTTGTAGGTCATTCAGGACTTGCTTTATGAATCTGGGTGCTCCTGTGTTGG
Organism: Symphalangus syndactylus; assembly: GCF_028878055.3. Classification (NCBI taxonomy): domain Eukaryota; kingdom Metazoa; phylum Chordata; class Mammalia; order Primates; family Hylobatidae; genus Symphalangus; species Symphalangus syndactylus. The sequence goes on from NC_072433.2 coordinate 74,552,484, forward strand.
GTGCATATATATTTAGGATAGTTAGCTCTTCTTGTTGAATCGATCCCTTTACCGTTATGTAATGGCCTTCTTTGTCTCTTTTGATCTTTGTTGGTTTAAAGTCTATTTTATCAGAGACTAGGATTGCAATCCCTTTCTTTTTTTGTTTTCCATTTGCTTGATAGATCCTCCTCTATCCCTTTATTTTGAGTCTATGTGTGTCTCTGCACATGAGATGGGTTTCCTGAATACAGCACACTGATGGGTCTTGACTCCTTATCCAGTTTGCCAGTCTGTGTCTTTTAATTGGAGCATTTAGCCCAGTTACATTTAAAATTAATATTGTTATATGTGAATTTGATCCTGTCATTATGATGTTAGTTGGTTATTTTGCTCGTTAGTTGATGCAGTTTCTTCCTAGCCTTGATGGTCTTTACAATTTGGCATGTTTTTGCAGGGGCTGGTACCGGTTGTTCCTTTCCATGTTTAGTGCTTCCTTCAGGAGCTCTTTTAGGGCAGGCCTGGTGGTGACAAAATCACTCAACATTTGCTTGTCTGTAAAGTATTTTATTTCTCCTTCACTTATGAAGCTTAGTTTGGTTGGATATGAAATTCTGGGTTGAAAATTCTTTTCTTTAAGAATGTTGAATATCGGCCCCCACTCTATTCTGGCTTGTAGAGTTTCTGCCGAGAGATCAGCTGTTAGTCTGATGGGCTTCCCTTTGTGGGTAACCCTACCTTTCTCTCTGGCTGCCCTTAACATTTTTTCCTTCATTTCAACTTTGGTGAATCTGACAATTATGTGTCTTGGAGTTGCTCTTCTCGAGGAGTATCCTTGTGGCGTTCTCTGTATTTCCTGAATCTGAATGTTGGCCTGCCTTGCTAGATTGGGGAAGTTCTCCTGGATAATATCTTGCAGAGTGTTTTCCAACTTGGTTCCATTCTCCCCGTCATTTTCAGGTACACCAATCAGACGTAGATTTGGTCTTTTCACATAGTCCCAAATTTCTTGGAGGCTTTGTTCATTTCTTTTTATTCTTTTTTCTCTAAACTTCCCTTCTCGCTTCATTTCATTCATTTCATCTTCCATCACTGATACCCTTTCTTCCAATTGATCGCATCGGCTCCCAAGGCTTCTGCAATTTTCACGTAGTTCTCAAAACTTGGCTTTCAGCTCCATCAGCTCCTTTAAGCCCTTCTCTCCATTGGTTACTGTAGTTATCCATTCATCTAATTTTTTTTCAAAGTTTTTAACTTCTTCGCTATTGTTTTGAATTTCTTCCGGTAGCTCGGAGTAGTTTGATCGTCTGAAGCCTTCTTCTCTCAACTCGTCAAAGTCATTCTCCATCCAAGTTTGTTCCGTTGCTGGTGAGGAATTGCGTTCCTTTGGAGGAGGAGAGGTGCTCTGCTTTTTAGAGTTTCCAGTTTTTCTGCTCTGTTTTTTCCCCATCTTTGTGGTTTTATCTACTTTTGGTCTTTGATGATGGTGATGTACAGATGGGTTTTTGGTGTGGATGTCCTTTCTGTTTGTTAGTTTTCCTTCTACCAGACAGGACCCTCAGCTGCAGGTCTGTTGGAGTTTGCTAGAGGTCCACTCCAGACCCTGTTTGGCTGAGTGTCAGCAGCGGTGGCTGCAGAACAGTGGATTTTCATGAGACCACAAATTCAGCTGTCTGATAGTTCCTCCGAAAGTTTTGTCTCAGAGGAGTACCTGGCCGAGTGAGGTGTCAGTCTGTCCCTACTGGGGGGTGCCTTCCAGTTAGGCTGCTCGGGGGTTGGGGACCCACTTTAGGAGGCAGTCTGTCCGTTCTCACATCTCCAGCTGCATGCTGGGAGAACCACTACTCTCTTCAAAGCTGTCCGACAGGGACATTTAAGTCTGCAGAGGTTCCTGCTGAATTTTTGTTTGTCTGTGCCCTGCCCCCAGAGGTGGAGCCTACAGAGGCAGGCAGGCCTCCTTGAGCTGTGGTGGGCTCCACCCAGTTCGAGCTTCCTGGCTGCTTTGTTTACCTAAGCAAGCCTGGGCAATGGCGGGCACCCCTACCCCAGCCTCGCTGCCACCTTGAAGTTTGATCTCAGACTGCTGTGCTAGCAATCAGCAAGATTCTGTGGGCATAGGACCCTCCGAGCCAGGTGCGGGACACAACCTCCTGGTGTGCCATTTTCCAAGCCCGTTGGAAAAGCACAGTATTAGGGTGGGACTGACCCGATTTTCCAGGTGCCGTCTGTTACCCCTTTCTTTGACTAGGAAAGGGAACTCCCTGACCCCTTGTGCTTCCCGAGTGAAGCAGTGCCTCACCCTTCTTCGGCTCACTCACAGTGCGCTGCACCAACTGTCCTGCACCCACTGTTTGGCACTCCCTAGTGAGATGAACCGGGTACCTCAAACAGAAATGCAGAAATCACCCATCTTCTGTGCCACTCATGCTGGGAACTGTAGACCGGAGCTGTTCCTATTTGGCCATCTTGGTTCCACCCCCCCACTCTACCTACTTTTAATTTAGGATTACCATGCATAGTGGTCATTGTTTGAGATTTACTTTTCTTTCATAATTTATTTCCTATTCAATCCCTTTTCTTCTTCCTACTTGGTACATCTCAATATTAGGCCTTCATTTTAAATAAACTAGCCACAATTACAGATTATTAACTAAATCCAACATTTTGTCCCATCATACTTTCATCTAAAACTGGTGAGAACTCATTTACAATGTAAGCTATTATATTCGTAACACAGAACAATAATTTTTAAATCTTAAGATGTTTCAGATATTCAAGCATACACCATTGTAATGGGACTTGCTGGCAGTAATGTTAAAGTCTACCAAAGTAGGACTGCACTCTAAATGAATTTTTTTTAATAACAGTGAACTAAATTTGTTCCCTGAAGTTAGGCAGATCAGAGTATTACAAAAACAAAAAGAAAAGTGACAATTTTACAAATGGAGTGTTGTGGGGGCTGGGGGGCAGTGAAGTGTGACCACCTCCAGTTAATTTTGAGGAACACATAACCTGTCAACCTCTCCCCACTGCCACTTTTGAAGAACACTTGTTTTGTAATAATAATAATAAGAATGTGGTCGTTTATTATTATCATCGCAACATTGTTTGGGCATCTTACGTGGTCACTGATCCTACTAACCATCTTCTCAGGTTTATATTAGTATACCTCTATTACAGTGGAAGAAACTGAGACTCAGGAAGATTAAGCATGTGGTTCAAAGTTGCACAGCCTGGATTCAAATCCTATGTCTGTCTTATAACAAAGCCTGTGCTCTTTTGATTCTACTACCTTGCATTTACAGACTGAGCACATTACACAGATTGATAGGGAATGAAGGGGAGAAATGGTAGGGGCAGGAGAGTATGCAATGTGAAAACAGTAAAGGGAGAATAAATACTCATTTAAGCTGTGGTGGTTATTCTTATTCTATGCTTTCAGTAGTAAATGTGCACTACAGGAATTTATATCAACATCTTAAATTTACAAAGACATCCCTCTTGCCATTTGCTGCATACCAGTGTGTACTAGGATGATTCATGGATTTAGAGGATATTAAAACTAGAAGAAACAATAGAGATCATCTAATGGAATCTTTTCCTTCCCTCTACACATAAAAAAGAGGAATAAGAGAATATTGTCAAGTGTTCCTTCAGCTGTAAGTTCAACTGCTATTGCATTTATGATAGCAAAAACACAATTGAGTTTAAATTTAATTTTGTCTGAAAACCCCTAAAATGGCATACATATCTATACACCAAGTATAGCAAATATCTCATATATTCAAGTAAATAGGTTACAGTGGAAGAAGGGGCAAGACACTGAACTGGAACTAGAAGCCCAGGGCTTTAGTTTTACTCAGGTTTCTAACAAGTTTTGTGACTTTGATTACTTCAACTGCCTTGTGAGTAAATAGAAGTAATTAGACTAAGTTCCCTTCTCTCGGGCTCTCCACAGGGGAATAACTTGCAAGTTCTAATATTGAGGATGCAGCTCCTTTGCTAACAGACGACAGTGTGTTTGCTTTCCCAAACTAAAAGTAAATCCACAGGTATATACTATATCTCCCCAATGTTCTGGTTTAGATAATGAATAGAAAACAGCAATTCCAGGCGTAGTGTGAACAATGTGAGGTTACCCACGGTCTTTTTAGACATTTGCACCCTAGTTAAGATAGTGTAACCTTAACTGAGTAGAAAAGAAATCAGAGTGAGTAGGGAACTGATACTCTGGGATCTTAGGTAATTGACAGTCAAGACAGCCACAGAAGAATCAGAAACATTGATTTATTTAAGTAAGAGAAAGTACAGCTACAGAATATTTGCCCTGTGTTCTCGATCAGGTTTTTAAAAACTAAATTTGGCCAAGCACAGTGGCTCCCTCCTGTAATCCAAGCACTTTGGGATGCCGAGGCAGGTGGATCATGAAGTCAAGAGATTGAGACGGTCCTGGCCAACGTGGTGAAACCCCCATCTCTACTAAAAATAAAAAAACTTTTTAAAAAATTAGCTGGGCATGGTAGGGCGTGCCTGTATTACCAGCTACTCAGGAGGCTGAGGCAGGAGAATCGCTTGAACCTGGGAGGCGGAGGTTGCAGTGAGCCAAGATCACGCCACTGTGCTCTAGCCTGGTGACAGAGTGAGACTACGTCTCAAAAAACAAACAAAAACACTAAACTAAATTTATTGTTTTACTGTCATATTTGGTTCTATTGATTTATAAATAAGTGATGTGACTTATTAATATATGGCATCTACTTTTTATGTAATTCAGGTAAATCTGAAAGTGGTTTAATAAATAGCTACTAAAACACTTGACTCATGTAGTACCTGTGGGATGATGGCATTAGCTACATTTTCTTTTTTTTTTGAGACAGAGTCTCACTCTGTTGTTCAGGCTGGAGTGCAGTGGCGTGATCTTGGCTCACTGCAAGCTCGACCTCCTGGGTTCAAGCAATTCTCTGCCTCAGCCTCCAGAGCAGCTGGGATTATAGGCACCCGCCACCATGCCCAGCTAATTTTTGTATTTTTAGTAGAGATGGGGTTTCACCATCTTGGCCCGGATGGTCTTGAAATCCTGACGTTGTGATCTACCCACCTTGGCCTCCCAAAGTGCTGGGATTACAGGCATGAGCCACTGCACCCAGCCTATACATTTTCAAAGTCTTTTAAAAAATGGCCTCAATATAAAAATATGTTATTTTTGTAGTAGCATCACAAGTGACAGGCACTGCTGGAATCTGAAAACCAAATCTACAAATCTATGACAGTCATATTTTTTTTACTACTCCCACTCACCAATTTGGTGATATTCCTTATACTTTTTCATTCACATATGCTTCATTCTTTGACTCAAACGACATAGATAGTAACACAGCTGACAAGAAAAAAATTAACAATGGCTGTGTCTGCTGAGTAGTGATATAGCTTATTTCGAGGGGGAAAAAACTAGTGCTATTTTAGGAACCATTTACTCTAGGGCACTGCATTTTTCCATTATTTGGAAATTCTGTTCAAGTTTAAGTACTTCTTCACAGTGTTTTTGTTTGCTAGTGTGTGTATGTGTGCCATACTTTCAAGCATGTTAACCATAACTAGAAGTCACATGAACTGCTTTATCCACCTTATCAGGTTTATTGGTAATTATTCATCCCTCTTGCTAAGAAATATTGGAAGGGCTTAATTTCCAGAATTTGAAATTGGTGTTTAGATTGAATCTCTGGAAATAAAGTCAAACTCTGAGAAATCTCTCTTAGGGCAAATAAACATAAGCAAGTTAAAATATGGATGTGGCTGCATGTTTCATAGATAAATCCCTCCTAGAAAGCCTTTTGATGTACCTGCTGAGTTGGATAGCCTGGCAGTTCCATTGGTCATATTGCTATACTCTAATATATACATATATTAATTTACTAAAACCTGATTATAATAATATATACTAACAGCAAACCAGGCAATGTTGGAAATGTCACTGGGTATAAACATAAGGTATAGAAGCCAGAAATAAAAAGAGAAGGAAACAAAAAATAGAGGGCAGAGGCAAAGGTATAGAAGAGACCAAAAAAGCAGGTGTAAGGGTAGCAAGCAGTACCAAAAAGAAATTTAAAATAAGATACAGAATGGTAGTGAGAAGTATAATGTCTATTGTCACTACTTAGTAGTGTGACTTATTATTTCATTCTTAAAACTGACCTGCAGTTTTTTATCATAAAAGAAGCTTATATTTATTGCATATGGCATATTTAGAAAAATGGACTTTTGAAAGGCTTTAAAGCCTTAAAAAGATGTTGGCATTATCACCCCCATTGAAGGTTAAAAAAAATAGACACATGTAGGTTTAAAATATTTCCACAGTCATTCAAAAACTTTTCACAAGTCTATTCCCTGGCTCAACACAAGAATGTCTTACATTGAGCAACTGTTAACATCCTTTAAAGGTAGTAATAAATAAAATATTTGTAAAACAAATAATATTGTAAATATATATAAATGAATATATAAGTGAAACATATTCATTAAAATATTTTATTAAAATAAAGACTCACTTTGAAAAGTGAATAATTCTTAGATTATATTTTTTAAATACATAGCTAGTGCTCATTTACTGCATTTTCTGAGTATGGTAAATCTAGGTCTTTGCTGAAATACTATATTTTTCATTTGTTTTATTTATAGTATGTTCCAAAGCTACTTAGTTTTTAAATTAACTTATCCCACAAGTAGGCTCAACTAATACATTCTATTTTCCTGCATGTGGATTAATATGTTCTAGTCCCCATTCTTTGTGTCTTTAGACCAATGAATAGTGTTCAGGGCAATATGGAAACAAACCCTTAATTAAACATAAAAATATTCTAGAAAACTACTCAGAATAGTACTGACAGATGTTCAATGGAATACTGTTTTTCTAGTAATTGAAAAGCAATTAATAGAAAAGAGAAACACGTACTTCTTATCCCTTTTGTGCTGTAACTCAGAGCAATTTTATTGCCAAGGCTTTGTTTGTATTCTTTCATGGTTGGGGTTTACAAAGATGTTCACACTATAATTGAAAATTGAAGATACATCTTCTCTTTTCTCCTAGAATTTCCATTTATGTCACTAGGCTCTTTAGATCATTTCTTGTTAATATCTTGGGTGAACGAAATACAAAAGCTTTGAATTTTATTGCTTACCAAAACATACATGATACAACAGCATCTCTGCTGAGATTTAAAAATATATATTCTTTTGGTTGGGCGCGGTGGCTCACACTTGTAATCCCAGCGCTTTGGAAGGCTGAGGCGGGCAGATCACTTGAGGTCAGGAGTTCAAGACCTGCCTGGCCACCATGGTGAAACCTGGTCTCTACTAAAAATACAAAAATTAGCCAGGAGTGGTGGCACGTGCCTGTAATCCCAGCTACTATGGAGGCTGAAACAGGAGAATCACTTGAACTGAGGAGGCAGAGGTTGCGGTGAGCCGAGATCACACCACTGCACTCCAGCCTGGGTGACAGAGCAAGACTATCTCAAAAAATATTAATAATAAATAATTATATATATATATATATACATACTTTTGATTTTTATGGCTTGTACCTTTTAGTCAAATGCAGAAAATACTTGATTATATGGTAAATTTTATGGATTGAAATTTGAACAAGATCATTTGCATCCAAAACTCAGAATTCATTTTTTAATAGAAGAAAATAGAACCTGCAATTTCCAAAATAGGGAACTGGAAGAAAACATACCTGCCTGTTTTCTCTTCACTCTAAAAGCATTTAGCATTTTTGTATTAGCCCACTACTCCCCTAGGCATGTCATTAAGTCTAGACCTACCTTACTGATCAGTTTTTCACCTTTAGGAATTTAATTATGTTATTCCCCTAAATGGATCTTAAGAAGAGTTTGTTTGAGGTTTTTAGTAAGGAAACTCAGATCCCCCCATTTCTAGGGAACCCTCTTCTATCTAGGAAGCTTGTCTTTCCTGTTTGGGTGTGCCGCTTAGAGAAGAAACCATAGGAAGTAGTAAGGTAGGAGGGGATAGTAGCCAAGTTAATTATCAGTTTGTAGATAATCACTTTATATTTTTATTCTTTATTCAATTAGTGCCACTTTTAGTATTAAAAATATAAAATTTGCAAGCACAAATGCACGGAGAAGAGTGAAAATAGTTTTGGGCAGAGAATCTTTAGGAATTTATCTTATTACACCATGTGAACAGCTGCTTCTAGCCTTCCACCTCTACACTGTCATAACAGACAACCAGATGAGGAATCAGGAAAATAGGGCTACCATTGCTGTTGCTGAGAGAATGCATAATGAAATTGATTTTCCTGTCTCTGTGAAATTTCACAAAGGCTATACGTTGAGACTTTGCGGCCAACTTTATATCTGTAAACTTGTGCAGTGAGTGTAACCTGACACTGTATAAATAGGTGGGTCACCTGGCTTATTTAAGTTTGTGGCGTGTGACTTCAAGTAAATTATTTTGTCTTTGGCCAGAATAATTCTCTTTTTCCATCAGTAAATAGTCATTAATAAACGTGAATAAGACATGATCCCTGACACTGAATACTTAACAATTTCACGGGGAAGACAAACATGTAAATCAAATCAGGCAGATAATCTATCTTGAGTCTGGATCAAATAACTGGAGGGAAAAAAAAGACACTGTGGTATCACCAATGTGGTACTTTGGGCCTTTCAGATCATTCCGAGGGCATGATAGTTACCCTGTTGATGACCAGCAGTCTATATTGCGGCTAAAAATACAGGCCTCTTTGAGTTTCTGACTAGCTCATGGCCAAGAAGCCAGGAGCACTAAGTTAGCTTCCTTTTGTGTAATGATGACTCAGACAGTATCTCCAGGTGCCATTTCATTTTTATTCTTCCTAACATACTTTATGTTTCACCCCAATCACAAACTTCTTACTTTTGTTTTGTTTTGTTTTGAGATGGAGTCTCACTCTGTCGCCCAGGCTGGAATGCAGTGGCCCGATCTCAGCTCACTGCAACCTCCACCTCCTGGGTTCAAGCAATTCTCCTGCCTCAGCCTCGCGAGTAGCTGGGATTATAGGTGCGTGCTACCACGCCTAGTATTTTGTGTGTGTGTGTGTGTGTGTGTGTGTGTGTGTGTGTTTAGTAGAGACAGGGTTTCACCATATTTGCCAGGCTGGTCTCAAACTCTTGACCTCAGGTGATCTGTCTGCCTCGGCCTCCCAAGTGCTGAGATTACAGGCGTGAGCCACCATGCCTGGCCAAACCTCTTATTTTTTATTAAGTTTTATTCTCCTTAATTTCCTACTTTGGGTTTGAGTTTTAGTTCCTAAAACTTTCTTCTGCTTCTTCTTTCAAACACACCTTATGGTCCTTCATTCTCGTATCTGACCTTAATCCTAGAATTCCAGCCCAAGCCAGATGATCATGATCACTTCTCACTCCAGAGAGCAGTTCAAGAAATCATGGAATAGTTCATTACATCACCGTATAGCCAAAATCATTTCATATTTCTGTGGTAAATAAGTAAAAAAACAATAATTTTTTAAAACTAAATTTATAATCTCAGAGATATTTCTATGACATTGGCAAAACCAGGAAAAATTCAAAGGCTAAAAAAATATTTTGCAGGGTCCTGTATTGTTAGTATTCCCCTGAAAGTTTTTTTTATTTTTTCGGTTGGGGGGACCCTACCTGGCCACTTTGTAATAGGAATCTTTTTTAATCATCAGACCATACTCTAAATTAGTTAAGCCCTCTAAGTAATAAACAAAAACATTTAAACAGAGTCACATGGCTTGAAAATAACAACATTTAGAATTAGTTGCAAATGTTACACGTGAAATGTAAGAGGGTGATGACATCCAGCAACATAATTTAAGAGGAATAGTGAGTTCTTTGTGCATGGCAGCCCAGTTTCTCAGTATCTATCCATTTGCCAAAAGAGCCCCGAGTGACCCAAGCAACCCTATAAAAAAAGAGCCTGTGACTCTCTCTTCAAAGCAACTGAAGTAACAGGACATGCTTTGCTGCCACTCCTGATGAGACCTGAGACCTTGGACCCTTGGGCAGAATTGCTCTTCTTCACCTGGCAGGATAAGGCAGAATAATTTCCTCTGGGGGCCTACAGTTTTCCTGCACAGTGATCCTCCTCCTTCTACACTATCAGTCTGCCTAGTACCCTATATGGAGTAAAGAGAAGCTATTTAATTCCCTTTCTGCTAGATTTTCTTCTCTACTGGGTTTAGGGTTCATTTTGTTCTAATCACATTATACACATCTTTAAGAGAACTCTCTATGCACTCCTCTCTTTGATATATCTTGTCAAGGTAATTTATTAAGCCATTATTTGCTAACATTAAAGGAATGGGTTAAGTCTGTGCTTCTTCAATCAAAGCACATATACCCATGGTTTATGCATTAATGTAGTAGGTACTTAAAACCACAGAAGAAACATATCACATCTACCAGTAAAATCTACAATTTCACTTGATGGTGAGGAATTTGCAAATCTACCCCACTATGACCTAGAAAGTACTGTGTGATTTGTATCTCCTCTCCACTGTTTCTTCTCTGACCTCAGCTGCTACTATTCAACCCCTCACTCAAGATATTCCCATCACATTGGCCTCCTCATTATTGCTTAAATAACTCATGCTCCTGCCTCAGGGACTTTGCATTTACCATTCATTCTGTTTGAAATGTTCTTCTCACAGATATTTACATGGCTTGCTACCTCACTTCAAGCCTTTACTCAATTGTGATTTTCTCAATGAGAATTTTCCTGACCACCCTATCAAAATTGCACATCACTATCCCATATTTCCTACCCCCTTCATGTTTGATTTATGTTTCCTTATTTATATTTAAAGGACTATATGTTTTATTATGGCATGTTTGTTATCTGTATCTTCTATGAAAATGTAAACTACATGAGAGCAGAGTTTTAAAAATTTATTATAGAAAGACATATAAAAGTAGGAAGAATATTATAGTGAACGTCCATAGGAATAATACCATAGTGAACCACCATTATCACTCAGGTTCAAAAATTTTAAATATTTTTACCAATCGCATCTCCTCTATCTCTCTACAATATTTTTTCCTTGAAGTATTTTCAAGCAAATCTTAGATGTAAGATTTCATGTTATTTTACCTATAAAAGCTTCAGTATATATCTCTTTCTCTCTTTCTGATAAAGTATTGTTTTGTAATATTTGAAATCATCATCCCATTATCACATTAAATTAAATTAACAATAACCCTTTGTGTAATTTATTCTTATTTTGAATTCAAATTGCTCTGATTATCTCAACAATGTCTCTTTATATTTAATTCATTTGAATTGGGATCCTAACAAGACCCACAAGCTGCATTTGGCTTTTTATGTCTTAAATCTCTTCCCGCTGCTTCTGTATTCCTCCCATGCTATTGATTTGTTGGAAACCCAGTACATTTGTCCTCTAGCATGTCTCACATTCTAAATTTGACAGATTGCTTTCCACTTAATATTTTCTATAATCTGGTTGTTATTATATACAGAGGTCTAATTAGATTCAGGTTCATTTTTATAGGCAAGAATTCTGTGTTACTTCCTGTTGTGCCTCATGATGGGGCACAAAATGAGGGGTTGGCACCCCTTTAGTGATGCTAAGATAAATCAGAAAGTTAGGGTGATATCAGCCTGATTTCTCCATTATGAAGTTCCCTCCAACAGTTTACCTGATGGTTTAGCATCCATTGATGATTATTGCCTTCATTAATAATTTTATTTAATCACTTCTTTTGCGTTTATTATCTAAATTCATTAATAAAAAGAGACCTTTCTCATATCAACTGTTGTTCAAGTAGAATAAATGTCTGATCTTTTGTTAGCTGGCAGAATAATGAGTTGGTGCCCCAGCAAATTTCAAGTTATTTAATACCTTGGGGTTAGTTTGTTTTGTTTGGTATTGTTATTTTTTTTTTTTTTTTGTCTCATCATGGACTCATACATTCTTATATATTTGTGTTTTGATCTAGTGTAGCACTAATCTTTTTGTTTTGGTTTGGTCTGGTTTGGGGGAGGGTTATTTTTTGTTTGAGACGGAGTCTCACTCTGTCACCCAGGCTGCAGTGCAGTGGCACCATCTCAGCTCACTGCAACTTCCACCTCACAGGTTCAAACGAGTATCCTGCCTCAGCCTCCCGAATAGTTGGGCGTACAGGCATGCGCCACCATGCCTGGCTAATCTTTTAAATATTTCTAGTAGAGACAATGTTTTACTGTGTTGGCCAGGCTGGTCTCTAACTCCTGACCTCAAGTGATCCACTTGCCTCGGCCTCCCAAAATGCTGGGATTACAGGCGTGAGCCACCGTGCCTGGCCCGGTCATTTATCTTTTTTGATGCTCAAGTTGTCTCAGATAGACTTCTAAGACCAACTGCAAGTGGATGATATATACATTTAATGTGACCACATTAGTACTGGATACCTTTCATGCTTTTTGGCACAAGATGTCCCATGCTAATCTTGACCATTTTCTGTTTTAGAGCTAGAATCAGCCATTCTCTAAGGAGACTTGATTTCTTTTAGTGGAAAATGGTATTTTAGAATGCTGCTACATTTTCATTGTTTCTAAGCCTTTTCAGAGACCTAGCTGGGAAATTAGTAAAATATTTTATTTGGGAGGGTAAAGGGTAGAATCATGAATGCTAACTGATATTTCCAATTCAAATATAAAATCACAAGGTGTTTTACTATTTTATACTTGTTTCCTTCTTGTATGGAAACCCTTGGTTCCTAAAACATTAATTACTGAACACTTTATCTTACAATATACTTTAGTTTCAAAATGACAGTACGTTTAACAGTAAGAATCCTCTTTGCAGTTTATGGGTTATTTTGCAATTCTTTTTTTGTCATCACATTAGAGATAGACAAAATATCATTTTTTAAATCACTTGATATAATTAGTTTGTCCACGTGGTTATGTAACCAACTTTTTAATTCCACTAAGTTCATTTGTTTCATTATTTATTGTTTTAATTCTTTATGAATTTTTCCTTTTTATTTAATATGGCTCTTAATTATGTAAAACAGTCAAACCTTTATAACAAAGTACATTCTCTAAAGTCCCACCTCCATATCTGACTGTGCCACAATGTTTCTCCTCTTTCTCACCATAGGTAAGAATTTTTGTTAGTTTCTGGCTTATCTTTCCATTGTTTATTCCCAGACACACAAGCAAAGATATAATTTTGATTTTCATATCTGCTTCTATACTTATACTAAACATAGCATATTTCAAATACTATAAACTGACCTTGCTTTTTTCAACATAGCAATACATATTAAGATATTGCAAATGGGCCAGGTGTGGTGGCACACACCTGTAATCCCAGCACTTTGGGAAGCCAAGGTGCATGGATCACGAGGTCAGGAGATTGAGACCATCTTGGCCAACATGGTGAAACCTCGTCTCTACTAAAATACAAAAAAAAAAAAAAAAATTAGCTGGGCATGGTGGCGGGCGCCTGTAGTCCCAGCTACTCAGGAGGCTGAGATAGGGGAATCACATGAACCCAGGAGACGGAGGTTGCAGTGAGCCGAGATTGCACCACTGAACTCCAGCCTGGGTGACAGAGCAAGACTCCATCTCAAAAAAAAAAAAAAAAAATACTGCAAATGAAATTATATGGAAATCCTCCCCATTCTTTTTATATCTACAAAATAATCCACTGGGTGAATGTGTCATATTTTATTCAACCCTTGCCTTATTGATGGGCATTCAGATTGGTCCTTTTATTATTACAAATACTATAATATTCGTATGTATTTATGTGTATGGCATTTTGTATTCTTTTCAGTAAGTCTTTTGGATTCCCAGAGATGAGATTACCAGGCCAAAGGGTAAACACATATGTAAATTTTCTAAATATAAGGCACAGATTTTTTTTTCCAGAATCTAGAAGAGTGTCTCAATAATGTTAAATAATCGATTAATTTTATATTCTCACAAATATAGTGTAGATGGGTAGCTTTCAGGTTTTTCTAAGGAGGACTCATAGAAGAAGGATATTTTGGCTACCATAACTTGGTAAACAGACATCAAAAGCACCTAACTACTATATATGTGTGAATCTTAGGCAATGTTTCAAAAAATAATATTATTCCAAGAGGGAGGTTCAAGAGAATGGGCATTTAAAGTTGTATTCCAATTTTCTTTGATAGATAAAATCTCTAAAGTTTTCTAAATGTGATAGGCTTCTGAGAAAGACCCTACCTAGGATTAACAGAGTTAATACTGATGATATGAATATCATTTATTTGAAAGGCCTTAGCTGGTTTTCTTACATTATTAAAGGGCCATCTGGGAAATTTACTTCTCACTTTTTCAGGATGCAGATAGCAGCGGCTATATGCTCCAGAATGAAGTGGAAATGAGGCAAAATGTAAAGAAAATACTCCATCTAGGATATGTAACCATCATTAATAAGATTAGTCAGCTTATCACTAAGACTGTCTTTTAATAGATAATCAGTACTTATTCTAGTGACAATGTACTGGACATAGGATAATATGTTTAAATTCTAACGGTGTTCTAAAAAGAGAATAAAACTTATCTGTTTTTCTAATATAATCCTGAGATTGATTAACCCTAAGTTTAGATGAAATGTCTCATTTTTTGAAAATAGAGCAATCATTTGTCAGAACTATTTAGATTAATATATTTTCAAACTCTACACAGATTCAGCAATTACACAATGTCTTTTATATTGATATATTAGTAGTTGTGATAGTGATAGGAGGCAGCCAAATGCCTCGGCAGATAGGGGCAGGTCCCCAGTGAAAACCAACCTCCAAGTCAAAGAGAGTTTAAAGCCTGAAAGCCAAGCTACAAGTTAAATCCTCAGACCAGATTGAGAACTTGTCTTCCTGTTTGGTGTGCTTTCTGCTGATTGGACCCCACCGTTCAGCTATTTTACATATACCTACCATTTCCTAATCAGTTTTCTACACTATCATGCCCACTTTTGAGTGGTGTCTTTGCTTTAACCTTTTTTGCATACTCACAAACCAATCAGCATGCACTCCCCATCCTGTGCCTATAAAGACCCCAGACTCAGTTAGTAAAGGAGGAGATGACCTGACTCCAGGGTAGAGACAACCTGACTTTGGACAAGAAAACCTGCCCTTCTCATTCCCTCTCCAACTCCATTCTCTTCTGAGAGCTGTTTTCATTGCTCAGTGAAATTCTTCTTCTTCCTCCTTACCCTTCAATGTCCAGTGTATCCTCATTCTTCTTGGGCATGTATAAAGAGCTCAGGAACTGCTGAACGTGGGTACAAGCTATAACACAGGCAAGCTGGGGCACTCAAGTGTGGTGGAGTGAGGCCTGGGTGGGGGGCATTGCCAGCCAGGGGTCCCTGGCTTGCAAAATGACCGAGAAGAAAAATTCTACATCAGGTGTATTACAAGAAAACAAACTCACCAGTATGAAATTATTGTGGAACAAACAAATACACCATTGGCTAGCTAAGTTTGTCTGTAGAAACTTTCTATTTAAATTCTTTTCCCCTTTGCTCTCCCTTGACACCTTCAGATATCTGTTCTGTCATATCATTTCATTGCGTCTTTGCAGCCATGAATTGTCAGAATGTATTAGAATTAAAATAACTTAAAAATGGGAATGTACTCTGGCAGCCAGCATGTAAAATGGCTTCCAATGATCACCTCTTCCTGGCGTTAGAAACTTTGTGTAATCCTCTCCCAAATTATACCAGAGTTAATCTGTGTGACCAATACAATATGGTAGAAATAATCATCTCTGAGATTAGGTTGTCAAAGACACTGCAGCTTCCAGCTCGA
Source organism: Symphalangus syndactylus (assembly GCF_028878055.3). Classification (NCBI taxonomy): domain Eukaryota; kingdom Metazoa; phylum Chordata; class Mammalia; order Primates; family Hylobatidae; genus Symphalangus; species Symphalangus syndactylus. The sequence goes on from NC_072433.2 coordinate 74,568,296, forward strand.
ATGCTGTCTCTCTCCTTCAGGTCATTTGTCCTGGTTGCCATGTTTATAGCAAACATTCTTTCACACACTGAATTGAGCTCAGTAACTAGAAGGCTTCAGTCTTAAAAAATATGTGAGATAGGAAACAAGGTGTTGGCTTGCATACCTATACATAAAGCTCACACTCAAATGTGCTCATGAGACAAGGGACTCATAACATTTGCTCACCAAATGTGCCCATATCCTGGCTTGGAATTTAAATCCAAATTAGCCACAAAGTCCTGGAAAATCTAAGGAAAAGGTAAATAAGTAAATAACATCCTGGATTATTGGTTCTGACCAATATCACTTATAAATGTCAATGCAAAATCTTAAGGGTTTTGTTTTGTTTTTGAGACAGAGACTCGTTGTGTCACCCAGGCTGGAGTGCAGTGGTGCAATCTTGGCTCACTGCATCCTCAACCTCCCCAGTTCAAGTGATTCTCCTGTCTCAGCCTCCCAAGTAGCTGGGACTAGAGGTGCTCGCTACCACATATAGCTAATTTTTGTATTTTCAGTAGAGATAGGTTTTCACTATGCTGGCCAGGCTGGTCTTGAACTCCTGACCTCGTGATCCACCCACCTTGGCCTCCCAAAGTGCTGGGATTACAGGCATGAGCCACCTTGCCCAGCCAAATCTTAAGGTTTAATAGTTACAATCCAAAAACACCTTTAAAAAAACAACTGCATTAAGAAAGAGATTCTAAAAATTCAAAGATGGCTGAATATTGGAAAATTTATGAATATAATGAATTATATTAAAAGATTTCAGGAGAAATGTCATATGAGTATCTTCACTGATGTCAAAAAATTCAACACCAATTCTTACTGAGATCAGTCAGCTGAATTTTTGCATTATATATCTATAAAACACATACATATACAAACATATCTCAGCATACATATGCACAGATATATATAATATATATACACATATATCTGTTTATAAACATATATACATATGCATACATATAGGTATTTATATTTATAAACCTGTATGTACATATACATATGTAAATATATGTATGTATATATTTATATGTGACTATATATATTAGAAAAAATCAGTATCATAGTGAAAGGCAAAACACTGGCATTATTTTCGCTAACTCAGGAAAAAGGTAAGGATGTGTTTTGTCATCACTACTATTTAATATTATACTTGAAATATTAGCCAACGTGATAAAAATGAAAAAAGAATTACACATAGCAGTATTTTTTATTTTGTTGCTTTCCCAAGCAAAGAAGAGTCTATACACAGAAATATTTTAATGGAAAAAGTAAAACTATCCTATTTGTATATGGTATATTGTATAACTGAAAACTCAGAGAGAATTTCCCATAAACTAAAAACAATAGGAAATTCAGTGAAGTAGTAGGGTATCAAATTAATATATATGTATCAATAGTCCGTTTTTACAAGCAATAACCTGACAGAGGATAAAATAGAAGAAAAGACCTAATGCAAAACAGCAACAAAAAAAGATAAAACAATTAGGAATAAACAGTTATTCCTTTTTTTTTCTGGAATTTTTCCGTTTAATATTTTATTATTATTATTATTATACTTTAAGTTTTAGGGTACATGTGCACAATATGCAGGTTTGTTACATATGTATCCATGTGCCATGTTGGTGTGCTGCACCCATTAACTCGTCATTTAGCATTAGGTATATCTCCTAAATGCTATCCCTCCCCCCTCTCCCCACCCCACAACAGTCCCCGGAGTGTGATGTTCCCCTTCCTGTGTCCATGTGTTCTCATTGTTCAATTAAAATAACTTGATACATAACTTTTTAAAAATCCATAATTTATTTTTGCAAAAATTTAAGTACTTTTAAAGGACCTAAAAGTAGATTTGAATAAATGAAATGTCATTCCATGTTTGTAGATGGGAAAATACATCATTAAGATATTAATTCTACCTAACTTAATTCATAAATTCAACAAAATCTCAATAAAATTCCAAAAGAATTTTGTAGAAGCGGTGGCCATACTGACATCAAAGTTCATATAGAAAAGTTATAAATAAGGAGTGGCTAGGAAAACTTTTAAAAAGAAGGGCAATAAGGAGCAACTAACCTTATCACGTATTAAATTATATTATAAAGACTTGTTCATTAAAATAGTAACGTTACATAAATAGAAAAACCAATGGAGCAAAATGGAAAGTCCAGAAATAGACTCAAATGCACACAATTCAGTGACATCTGAAATCAGTGAGCTAATGATGGGCTTTTAAATAAATGCTGCTGGAAAAACTGAATAGCCCAGTTAAGGGTGGATCACACCAAGATAAATTCTCAAAGGATGTGAGATTTAAACGTAAAAAGTAAGATTACAAAAATACAAGAAGAGTCCAGGTGCGGTGGCTCTAGCCTGTAATCACAGCACTTTGGGAGGCCAAGGTGGGAGGATCACTTGAGCCCAGGAGTTTGAGACCAATCTAAGCAACATGGCGAGACCCCTATCTCTGCCAAAGAAAAAATAATTAGCTGGGCATGGTGTCTGCAGTCCTAGTTACCCAGGAGGCTGAGACGAGGATTGTTTGAGCTCAGGAGTTCAAGCCTACAGTGAGCTGTGATCATGCCACTGCACTCCAGCATGGGCAACACAGTGAGACCAAGGGAGGGAGAGAGAGAGAGAGAGGGAGAGGAAGGAAGGAAGACAGAAAAAGGAAGAAAATAAATGAGAAATAAAAATAGTTAATAGCTCTTATGATATAAAAAAAAGTTGAGGAAGAGACAAAAAACTCCAATAGAAAAATATCCTTTGCAAATTGGCAAAGGATATCAATAGACAATTCACAGAAAAAGAAATAAAAATTTCCTTTTGATATGGTTTGGCTCTGTGTCCCCACCCAAATCTCATCTTGAATTGTAATCCCTATGTATTGAGAGAGGGACCTGGTGCTAGGTGATTGGATCATGGGGGTGGTTTATCCCATACTGTTCTTGTGATACTGAGTGAGTTCTCATGAGATCTGATGGTTTAAAAGTGTTTGGTACTTACCCCCTGTATTACTTTCTCTCTCTGCTGCTGCCAAGTAAGTTACGCCTTGCTTCTCCTTCACCTTCAGCCATGATTGTAAGTTTGCCGAGTCCTTCCCAGCCATGTGGAACTGTGAGTCAATTAAAACTTTTTTCTTGGCTGAGCGTGGTGGCTCATGCCTGTAATCCCAGCACTTTGGGAGGCCAAAGCAGGAGGATCGTTTGCGCCCAAAAGTTCAAGACCAGCCTGGCCAACAACATAGTGAGACGCTGTCTCTAAAAGAAAGAAAGAAAGAAAAATAAATAAAAGAAAAACTTTTTTCTTTATAAATTACCCAGTCTCCAGCAGTTTCTTTATAGTAGTGTGAAAATGTACTAATAAACCTTTAAACATATGAAAAATTCCTGTACATCAAAAGACATGATAAATAGAAAAATAAATTCAGGAAGACATCTACAGAGATTATCATCTGCAGTCACCCTAAAATTAATAACAAAGGATGAGCAACTCACTAGAAGAAAGGGGCAAAATACTTGAACTGGCAATATTAATTGCCAATAAATATATGAAAAAAATTCCATTTCAGTACCAATCAGGAAAGTGCCAATTAAAAAACAATAATACCCTGTTTTGTACCCATCAACTTGTCAAAAATGTAAAGTCATTGCTAAAAGTTAGAGACAACTGGCTGGGCGTGGTGGCTCACGCCTGTAATCCCAGCACTTTGGGAGGCCGAAGCAGGTGGATCACGAGGTCAGGAGTTCAAGATCAGCCTGGCCAATATGGTGAAATCCAGTCTCTACTAAAAACTACAAAAATTAGCCAGGCGTGGTGGCACCCGCCTGTGGTCCCAGCTACTCGGGAGGCTGAGGCAGAAAAATCGCTTGAACCCGGGAGGTGGAGGTTGCAGTGAGCAACAATCACGTCACTGCACTCCAGCCTGGGCAACAGCGTGGGCAAAAAAAAGTTAGAGACAACCTAAACATCTATAAGCATAAGATGGATCAAAACACTGTGTTATATTCAAACAAAAAACTGAAATTAAAAAAGCAATGAAAATAATGTTGAGTGAAAACATAAATTTTCACAACAGTATATAAAATTTCAAAATGTGGCAACACTAAATATTGCTTTGAGACACATATATATGTAGTAAACATATAAAAATGTAAATGGTAATGATAAACACAAATTCAGGATTCAGAAGGAAAAGCAAGGGAATGGGACTGGGAGATATAATTAGGGGTCCAATTATGTTTACCACGTTCTGCTTCTTAAGCTAAATGATAAGTACATACATTTTCATTTTCATTTTCTCTGTATAGTTCTTATATGTCTGAAATAGTTCAGGAAAAAAGAGATTAAGGGGAGGAGAAACAAACCTTTTGAAATCAGGACAAAACTTAATTCCAACTTCATCTCTGCAACATATGCACTGTGGAAACTTGAACAGATTACTTAGCTTCCCTGAAATTCAGTTTCCTCATCCATAAAATAAGGACAATAGTATATATATATATATATATATATATATATATATATATATTTTTTTTTTTTTTTTTTTTTTTTTTTTTTTTTTTTCTGAGATGGAGTCTCACTCTATCACCCAGGCTGGAGTGCAGTGGCATGATCTCGGCTCACTGCAACCTCTGTCTCCCGGGTTCAAGCGATTCTCATGCCTCAGCCTCCCGAGTAGTTGGGATAACAGGTGTCCACCACCACGCCCAACTAATTTTTGTATTTTTAGTAGAGATGGAGTTTCACCGTGTTGGCCAGGCTGATCTCAAACTCCTGATCTCAGGTGATCCACTCACCTCGGCCTCCCAAAGTGCTGGTATTACAGGCGTGAACCACAGTGCCCAGCCAAAATAAGAATAGGTATTATACCAACTTCCTGAAACAGTGCCTCAGCATTCAGCAAAATAACTAGCATGTGGTATTCACTTAATATACTTGATAATTTTCCTGAATTATTTCAATAAAGTCAATATTAATGTCTGTACATATGCATTTCCAGTGTGTGTGTGTGTGTGTGTGTATGGTGTGTGTGTGTGGTGTGTGTGTGTATGGTGTGTGTGTGTATGGTTGTGTGTGTGTATGGTGTGTGTGTGTGTGTAATATATATATATTCCACACAAATTGATATATATATATATATATATATATCAGTTTCTTGGAAGTGCACAGCTGCACTTGTGTTCTTATGACTCCAGCATCTTTTTTTATATGTAACCTTTTAATTTTGCACTTCCTGTTATAATTTTAAACATAGAACGAACAATTTCTAGACAATCAATAGAACAGCTGCTAGGGGAAAAAATAGAAATGAAATGGCTAAATGATTGAAGGCTGACACTTAAAAGAATAGTTTTACAGTGAACAGCTGTGTATCCCAGAAATAAAATATGTGATAAATACATGTTAATAAAGAGCAAAAACTGCTGTCTGATACTGAAAATTCATGGCTACAGAGCTGAAAACTACTGGAAAATAATGATAAGATTTCAGTGTTGATAATGTTTCAAATGGGTTATAGTTACAAGAAACAGAGAAAATAATAATAAACCCCCTTACAGAGTATAAATTTTTTGGCATAAATGAACAGTATGAAAATATTTTAGATATTTTAAGCTTTTAAAACATGTTTTAAATATTGAACAATAAATGTAGGTCACTGTAAATGGTAGTGCTCTCCTTTGTCTCTAACCATTTCTCTCTGTTCTTGTGCTCTGCTCTTGGTCTATGAGCAAACATCACACTCTGCATCCATTTTACACACACACACACACACACACACCCCATCTTTTTGTCTTTTGTCCTTTAAATGGCGTAGTCCTTATATCTTCTCTGTGTTATGGGAAAGCTGTGGAATCAGAAAGCCTGAGTACCCTTCTGTGAGGTCACATTTGTTGCACAGGAGTTTTTGCCTCTCTGAACTTCGGTTTTCTTATTGTAAAATAGGGATTAAAATGAGCTAACATATAACACAGGGCTCTGAAAAAACCTTTGAAGCATCACCCAAAACCAAATTATTATTAATCTAAGAAAATGCAGTGCACTTGGTAGTAAAAGGACTCGTTTCTAGGTAGTTTTTCTCCCAGGAAATGAAACAAACCTTTAGTCTATATAGCTTCCTGTATCTGTACCTACTAGCTACAGGAAAAGCAGACTTATATAAATCTCTCTACTGCCTTCCTTAGCTGATGTGACTTCTCGTACATGTGGATTGCATAAGCCTTCATGTATTCATTTAACAAATGCCTACCCAAAGGACTATAAATCATGCTGCTATAAAGACACATGCACACGTATGTTTATTGCGGCACTATTCACAATAGCAAAGACTTGGAACCAACCCAAATCCAACAACAATAGACTGGATTAGAAAATGTGGCACATATACACCATGGAATACTATACAGCCACAAAAAATGATGAGTTCATGTCCTTTGTAGGGACATGGATGAAACTGGAAACCATCATTCTCAGTAAACTATCGCAAGGAGAGCAAACCAAACACTGCATGTTCTCACTCATAGGTGGGAATTGAACAATGAGAACTCATGGACACAGGAAGGGGAACATCACACTCCGGGGACTGTTGTGGGGTGGGGGGAGGGGGGAGGGATAGCATTAGGAGATATACCTAATGCTAAATGACGAGTTAATGGGTGCAGCACACCAACATGGCACATGGATACATATGTAACAAACCTGCACATTGTGCACATGTACCCTAAAACTTAAAGTATAATAATAATTTAAAAAATGCTAATTGAGTACCCTTTGCACCTTTCACATGTCAGACACTGTACTACTTATTTTGGGCACATTCATAAGGAAAAAAAATCCTTGCTTAGCGTTCCTTCTGGGAATAGAAGGAGGGTGATAGAAGGAAACAAGAGATCATAAATAATAAATAATGAAAATAACTGAAATGTGCCATGTATTAGAAGATCATAAGTGCTATGGAAGAAAAAGGAGTACATCAGAGTAAAGGGGATGAGGAGGGTTTGGGGGAAGGGATCATCAGCTGGAGTGGAAGGAGGAGACTGGCTGCATCATCTAATGGGAAGGTCTCAATGGGAAAATGACTTTTCAGCAAAGACTTGAAGGGTGAGGGAATTGCTCACGAGAATATCTGGGGAAGAGCAGTCCCTGAAAGGAAAAAACCAGGCCCAAAGCCCCAAGGTGAAGCTTTCCTGGCATGTGTGAGAATAACAAAAGGGTGCTTGTGTTGAGATGAGTAAGTCAGAGATTATCAGGAGAGGAGGTCAGAAAATAACATCCTACCTAAAATCTACCAAAAATTTCAAGGGTAAACCTCTTTGTCTGTATATTTGAAAAGCAAGAAGCCTTCCATTTTTCTTCCATTGCCTAGAATTGTTTCAATGAGTACTTGACCATTTCTCAGGTGTCATACCTCATTGGTAGAATAACACACTTGGTATCCTGCCGTTTCACTATTCACTTTCATCTCTTTCCCTCTTTTATCACTATAATCGGCTTTCAAAAGCAGGAGCACCTCCTAGCCACAAATTTGTGTTAAAAGCTGGGTTTTTATCCTTCCTCTCCATCAAAGTCTCTCTAAATTGTCAGTTCACAAGAAAACCCTCTCTTTACATTTATGTCCTTCATCCAGCTGCCCCAAAGAAAACAACCATTAGCAAGAGAGAAAATTCAGTGGGTACCTATTCCTATTGCACTACAAGGGGAGAACATGATGAACCCGAGTTACAGATCATATAATTTACAAATTGAGCCCATCTCCCCACGTTAAAGTTAAAGAAATGGAGACCCAAAGATATTCACTGCTTTTCTTTCATCACAAGAAAACATGATGTATTGTAACGCCAATTTCCATTCATTCCTACTCCCTTCTGTTATCCCAACAAGAAAGGAAATCTTACAACACTACTCTCTAAGACAGAAGAAGAACTGTGCTCTCCTACATCAAATTTTCTTCCTCAGTTCAGACTCTGCTTCAGTGGTTTAAATTTATATTTATCAGACAGTGCTATTTAGTATATTGCCAGGTTTATACTAGAAAAAGTTTAGATCTTTGTGAAGAAATTTAATAAAATGTAAACTGTTTGTGTCAAGATTTTAAAAAAGAAAAATTCAGAATATCTGATCTTTAGGACAAGATTTTTGCACAGTTATAATTGTTTTCTAACCCCTTCTGGAATACATTATTATACATTTTATAGCACATTTGAGTAATAACTTTTTCGTTCACTTTATCCAAATCCTAACATCATACAGATCTAGAATTAAATTATCTTGTTCAGGCTTCTACTTCTAAGTAGCTAAATGTCAAAATAACTTTAAAATGTTTTAAGAAGAATGAACATAGAGAAAACAACATCCGTCCAATATGGCAGGTTCCTTTGTATGTGATCTTGTATATAATAAAAAAGCATGTTGCTGTGGAATTTAGCAAAAGGAGGGCATTTGAGAGAGCTTGCATACTTTCCCAATAAATTCTGAAAACATGTTGTTATCTATTCTTACCAGCCTCTACCGCCAGTTTGCTTCATTCTGATTTATGCCTCACCTCCACTCTGACCCTAAACACACACACAACCTTCCTTTAGAGCAAATGCTGTATTCTCTAACAACAATGGGTAGAATCATCATCACTTTACAAATCTCTGAGCAGTAGACAGACATTGTTTATGAGCCCTTCCCTCAGACAAGATGAAGCCTATTTTTTCTACCTTACTTGGAAAATACAAGGCTTACGCTCTGTGTGTCATCCCACGAGCTCCCCCAAGAAGAGTGAAATGGATCGAGCAAACAGTCTTACAAAATTTTCTTGTGCCAGTTTTCAAGATCAATATGGGTCTTCTTTGACCAAAATAATTATATTAACCAGTCAATGACAAAAATCAAATAGAGGAAATCAAAAGTGGATCACAATCATGAGAAATATTAGCAAATTTGACTATGTAATGAGTTTGTCTTTGTAAAACTACAAAACTTTCATACATAAAAAAATCATAAATATATACAGTGTATCTCTGGAAGAGAATACAGGAACTGTATTTCAGTGGTTGTTTCCACTTAAGAGAACTGAGGAATTCATTTTAAAGGGAGCAGCCTATTACCCTGACATAGTATAGCAAAAGGCATTCTCATCAATTGCTGGTGAAAGTCTAAATTGGACGGCCTGTTAAAAAAAAAAAAAAAAGCAATTTGCAATATCGATCAAGAACCTTATAATTTTCATGACTTTTGTCTCAGTAATTCCATTTTTAGGAATTTAATCTTAAGAAACAATCTAAAATGTGAAGAATAGTTCTTATGGCAAAATACATTGCTGAAAGTATTTTTTATAAAAGTGAAAATATGGGAAAACTTAAAAGCCCAAAATTAAGGGAATGGTCATAATAAAGTATAGTTCAATCACATAATAAAATTGTATCTAGTTGTAGATTTAATAAGGTTATGCATATGAAGTAAAATGACTATTTTTGTTTACAGAATGATCTTGACTAAAATGCTTTTATAAAGATTTGAAGAAAATATGCTGAAATGTTAACAGTAATTATCTTAAGGTGCTAGAATTTGGGACAATACTTATTTTCTTTTTTAAACTTTTTATTTTCCTCAATAGAGGGAAATTTTCATTTTAAACAAAAAGGGTTGGAGGTGAAGTGGGGAGGGAGAGAGAGCAATGAAGAGAGAAACCATTTTTCTTCACCATAGCTCCCAAGCCAAATACCAAAAGAGCCAACGGCCAGGAAATGCAAAGCAATCGCTACGTCCTCGAATGCCTGCCTGCTGCAGTAGACACTGTTGATGCCTTTGTATAGGTCATCAAACCCCTCCCCTATCTGCTGCCAGGGCAAGACTAGTGACTGACACCTGTGACCTTCTCCAGAGATTTGCCCTTGGCTGACTCAGGAGTATAAAACCAAACACCGTTACCTCAAGCAAGGATAACTTTAAGATGCAATTATTCTCCCTGGCTGCTGTGGACCAGGCCAGGACTAGGCAACCCAAGATCACATCCTTCTTCCTCCACTCACTTGTAGGTTTCTTGTAACAAGCACTCTCTCAGTGAATAATGTGCACCTGGGTCCTTCTCTCAAGCTCTGCTTCTAGTGGACTGGCCTGAGACATCTACCACAGGCAAGGCATGATAAATACCTTGTCTCTTGTTTGGCTAAACAAAATACAAAGTTAATTTCTGATTAATGCCACCAGTGATTTGGTCATAATTCTTCATTGTACATTACAGATACAGTAGCCAGGAGGGCTTCACAGGAGAGTGACAGTTTATGTAGAGATTAGGGAAGCATTCTAGAAAAAAAAAAAAAAAAAGAAATCACAGGGAATGTCTGAGCAATACCTGAAACTCTTCAAAATGTGATATGCTCTTCTCTTCAGGGCAGCTGCAATACAAAGAAGAGTGCCTTGGTTTCAGTGGCACCAGGCTTCCTTGACCCTTCTCTTACTTCTCTACTGGGCCTCTATTCAATTCTATTTGTAGGATTCTCTAGTGTGCCCTCCAGGGGCTCTACCCTTTGCCTTTTCTTCTTGTCCACACTGCCTAGGCAGTTTCATCTGCAAACATGTAACTACCATCTATAAACTCATCTATAAACACATACCCACATACACTACTCCCTCTATGGAAATGTTCTCCTCCGACTCTTTCCCCTTTGTCAAAATACCTCAAACACCTTTCATTGCCAGCTCAGTCATTATCTTCTTCATAAAACCTTCTCTCACTCTTGCAGGTAGGGTTAGATAATCCTTTTCCTGTTTCTCTATTTTTTGTACATACATTTATTATAGCAGCTATAGAGATATCTCTTTTGAATATTATCGAAACTAATTGATTGGAAGTCAATGGTACTGTTTATACTAAAAGAGTATCATACTGTATTCTCTCTGTTCGCATGGTTATCTCCTTAAGAAACTGACTGCTTTGACAACGGGACATAGAATCTTCATCTCTGTAACCCCAGAGCCTAATATAATCACGGGAGCCCACTAGCTATCAGTTAACATTTATTAAATTAATGAAACTTTACATTATATGTATCAGTCATCCAATCCATAATGATCAATAATATCATAGTTGTTACTCTCCACTTCCCACTGCCAACATATCCATAAACAAAATGAGAATAATTCAACCTATTTTGTAGTGTAGTTAAATTTTTTTAAATGAACTAGATTTAGGTATGTCTATTTGTACATAAAGATAGAGCTACTGGCACAGTTATGAACCAACTGAATTATATCTTGGTATATCACAACGATTAATATTGATGTAAAGATAGTAAGACAAAAAGCATTTCAGGTCAGATTTAAGATTTTACATGAAATTATCACTGGTGGAAAACCAACAGATTCCATATCAGATGGATCCCAGGAGAAGTGTGGGACTGACACAATGTGGAATAAAAATTACAGAGTTTACAAAATCAGTGTCAGCAATATGCGTGTGTGTGTGTGCATGCGTGTGTATACACACACATACACCAAGCTTCAGGCCATTTCTGTATTTTAAAAATAATTTTGACTAAGCTGTTTTAAAAAGACAAATCTGTTAAGTTTATGCATCCTAGCTCAGCTGAATTACATCCGAGGGCAATGAGAAAAATTGCTGGCAAGATCACCAGACACCGTTGGAAGACTATTTTAGGTCGTTATTTGGAAGCTGTTTGTACACAGGCATATAACAGCTGCACTCCACTTCAATCCAATTCCGGTCTTTGCAATTTACTTTAGGATGTGACAATCCCCAGTAAATTACATGAGAAGAGAACAATGCAATCATTATTTACCCAAACTGTAATGCATTCCTATCTTGTTCCAGGAGTGGAGTTAAATAAATAACTAAATGGAAGGGTTCATGTGTAAAGGATTGAAGTGCCTGCACATGCAACTTTTATTTAAGGTTTGTGGCAGAATGATGCAGAAAATGATTTCAATATTGAAGAATTTGAATACTAGTGGAGTTTTTTTTTAAAGCATGAAGATTAAAACCACTTAATTCCTGAGTATTTATTAATGTCATGTAACTCTGGATAACATACAAAAAACATACAGGAAGGAGAAACAGCTAAGTGATAGACAAGAGAGAGAAAATTCACCTTAAACAACTCAAGCATTTCCTCTAGGAAAGAAGAAAGACGGAAAGAAGGAAGGAATCCAGAGCTTGTACAATACCCTATGCAACCCACTTACAGGTTGTTGGCTACCTCCTGGCCAGGAGGGCAACAGACAAGCCCTTGCCAACCCTAAAGGCAGAGGCAGCATGGCTCACCAGGAGCATACACTTGGAAGTCAAAAGTTCTGGGATTTTGAAATTCACTTTTATCATTACCAGCTGAGACAATCTGATCAAAATAATCTTTTCGGTATCCATTTCTACCTATGAAAATTAGCTTTGAAATATGATAATGCCTTGCAGGGTAAAATAATATATTTTCTGTTCAATAAATGTTTTTTTTTAATCTTTCAAGCTTTTATTTAAATGCCATGATCCAGGATGGATTTTAGATCTTGTTGAAAGCAGCCACATCCATGGACTGCACATAGTCCTCAAAAGCAGTGATCTGCTCCCTCCAGCAATAAATGTTTTTCTAAGTGCTGCTCAATAAACTACACCTCTCCTTTTTCTCAGAGCCACAGAAAAAAAAAAATGGTACATATGAAGAAAAACTACCTCCAGTTGCAAACTTTATTTTCTGAACTCTTCAAAGATTGTTGTCAGTGATTTTTAGATGCATCGGATATTTGTAGATCTAGGAATCCTGCAAGTAAAACTAAGTCTTAATTAAGACCTCTAATGAATGTAAGAGTCACTGTAGAAAGAGTGCAACTAAGTGTTATGCCCTGAGAAGGCTGTTTGGAAATATTTCTTTGTATTCAGGGGTTCAGATAAAGTTTGTTAGTTAACTGTAGGTTTGAATGTTGCAATGCAAGTGAATAATTTAATATGATTTTTAAAAATGATAGCACTCATAACCCACATTGCTCAGGCCATATTGGCCTGAGGGGACAATTAAAACAATTCATCAGGTAATAGTATGGACAACGTTCAACAGCAAAACAGATGAAACCCTAGCCAACAGGTCATTTCTTTATTAGTTCATTCATTCAACAAATACTGATTATCATATATGAGCCAAGCACTAGAGGTATGATGGTGAGCAAGAGCAGACTAAATCTTTTATGAAGGAGAGAAATCTGGCAAATAACAAAGAAAACTTACCTAGATTTGAGAAAAGGGGAGAACTGCAAGCAAGACAAGTATCCCCATGAAAGGACACTTGAGCTGACTTATGATGAGTCAACTGTTAACCAAGTAATAGTAGGGAAGGCTCAGAAAGAGCCTTAAGGACTCTTCTCAAGGTGTGGAGAACAAATGGTGGGGGTGGGGGAGGCAAAGCTAGATGAATTAGACTATTGCGGTAAATGGCAAAAACCTAAGTACATCGTAAAGACTTTTAGCCACCCTTCCCTCTCTGGAAGCCAGGAAAAATACTTTCTTTCCCAGAGAAACTTGTCCTCTGTAGTGGAGATGAAGGGATGTGGATTAATTGAATATTTGGAAGATAACATTGATAGGACATAGGAATAGACTGGATATGAATACCAGACAAAGGGTAGTCAAGAGTTTGTATAGCTGGACAAATGAGAATGCTATTTGTTTAGGAAACACTAAAGATGTTTTCTTATAAATGAAATAGGTAATATATTTGGAACACTTTCTATGCAATAAGCACTGTTCTAAAAGCTACACAGATTTTATGTAGTTTGTTCTTTATAGAAACTCTGTGATATGGGTACTGTCTTATAGACAAGGAACTGTTACAAAGAAAGATGAAGCAACATGTCCACTTTTACACAGGTTATAAATAGTGGATGCAGGTATTGAGTCCAGAGTCCATGCTTTTAGCCACTGTGCTATGCTGTCTCTCACTCAGAAATGGCCTCCACTGTCATGCCACCAAATCTGTTTCACTTGAGTTGCTCAAACAAAAGGAACTTTCTCTTTCTGGCTTTCACTCTTGTAATCACCTCTGATGTTCACAACAATAGCTTCCCAGTAGCTAAATTGCTGTCAATGCTCCAGGCCAAAAAATATTCCTGTCTCTGTGTTGATTTTCCCTCTCTGGGCCATAAATTATCACTGTAACACAAAGTTAATAAAGGCAGAGATGAGGATTTCAATTTGCATTCCTATTGGTCAAATACAAGTTCATGGACAAAATGAATTATCTTAGTCTGCTAAGGCTGCCATAATAAAATACCATAGAATGAGTCGTTTAAACTACACACATTTACTGTTTTTAACAGCCCCAGAGGCTATACGCCTGAGAGCAGGATGCCACCATGATTGGTCTCTGGAGACGGCTCTCTTCCTAGCTTGCAGAAGGCTGCCTTCTGACTATGTAATCACATGGAGAGAGAAAGAGGGGAAGAAGTACGGGGAAGGGAAAGAGAGAGGAAAAGCAGGAAAGGACAGGGGGATCTCCTTACTCTTCTTGTAAGATCATCAGTCCTATCAGATTAGGACCTCCTCCTATGTCCTTACTTAACCTTAATTATCTCCTAAAAGCCCTATCTCCAAACACATTAGGGGTCAGAGCTTCAATATATGAAGTAGAGGGGGATGCGATTCAGTCCACAACATGGATCCAGGGGTCTTCTTTAAAAAAAAAAGAATGGAAGATTAGTTCAAATCCACTCACAGTCCCCTGAAACTTCTATTTCTCCATCATTACGGTAATTTTGCCTTTGTTTGGAGGGAGCAGTTCATTAGACTTTTGTTTAGATCTAAATTGGGTCAGAGGTGGAGTGAAGGTGCAGGGAACTCATTGAGAAAAAAAAAAAGACTTTGGAAGCAAATCTTATTTCAGTGATTTGACTGAATACAGCAGAGTGCATCCCTGCAGGAAGTGGTGACAATTGACTGCTCTGGTGGCTTTGGAAACCCCAAACCCTCAATCACAATCACAGTGATGATCATCAATGTCTATGTCAAACACTAGAAGATAAGAGGACTTGCTCAATATGGCAGGTGCAAGACCTCCCAGGGACTCAAGGAATAAGTAGAACAGGATTTAAAGGAGTTGGAAAGCCCAAGAAAGCAGGTGGTGATATCTTCTAAAGAAATCACCAAGACTATGATTTCCCATACCCCTTTCCCAGGCTGGTGTAGCCTGGGAACACATAAATTATATCACCTGTAACTTGACCCTGGTTGGCATGACTCTAATTTTAATAGTCAAATATATACTCAAATATTCTTCTTCTACCTATGTTAGAAGAAGAAACTCTAAGAGCTGGCCCCAAACAGAATATCCACATATTCTCTCTTTTCTTTGTTATTTTTAGTAGTATAACTCTAAGTACATCCCCTCTGCTAGGATGACCAATCATTGCAGTTTTTCCAAAACTGAGGGTTTTGCGGGGAGCAGTCGTTTCAGTGCTAAAACCTGCATAGTCTGGGCAAATCAAGACACTTAGTCATGCCAAGTCTAGCTCCTACTCTAAGGAAGTAGGAGACTCTTGCTAGTGTAGGATCAGAGAATATACTTCTCCTATACCCCACAAGACAGAGTACCTGAATCCAGTAAAAGTCATTCTGATTTCACCCAGTGAGATCTTTCTTCTTCCTTAGACCTCTGAGAGATAAAGAAATTCACTATTTGATGTGGCTTAGAACTCAGAGCCCTGGTGTTATTTACAAAAACAGGTAATTTGCTGATTTGGATTTTTTTAAGAAATTGCATTAGAATATTTTTTATTTTAATTACTGAGTTTTGGGTGCCCCCTTAAATTTTACACTTGGAGCAAAGGCCTTACTCACTTCACCCTATTCCGACTTTGCCAATAAGTAACTGGCTCCAAGTGATTCCTGGTGGCCAGTCACCAGCCTCTGATGGTTCAGTCCTCCTTGCTCCCATCAAGTGCATCAAACTCTCTGTCAGACTAAACTGAGGTCCCTCCAGCCTGCTACGTGTACCCTGTGATACCCAAATCTGCAGTAGTTTCACAATGATAAGCTTATGTTCTGGTACTTTTGCTATGCTTATGTTAAAATCAAATGATAGTGATTTGATTCTTGAAAAATAAATGTACAGTATATGCTTTTAATTCCTGCAGAGATGCATCATCTGAAGCAGAACACAGCATGGTGTTAAAAAGCACAGCTCTTGAAAGCAAATGAGGTCTCTGACATTAACAACCACACTATCATGAGCAAGTTAATTAACTTTAATGAACCTCAGTTCTATCTACTGTAAAATAAAGATAACACCTACCTTATAGAGTTGTTTGTGAAGATTATATAAATTAGCATAAATAAAGCGTATATCAGGCTAGCTGGCAGGAAAGTATGCTGTGAATGCTAATTCTCTTTCTTCACCTTTCCTGCCTGGTCTCCTCGCCACTTCTCACCAAAACCATTTTTGTGATTTTAGTATTTGTGGATCTGGAATTTTGTCTTAACAAGTGCACTGGACATATTTTCAAATGTTTTGGAAAAAATAATTATTTTGTCATTGTATTATTAGGTTCAAGGTATAGTTTGTTTTGTATTCTCTTGAACTGTTTGAGGTGTAGAAAGTAAATAATCAGGCTAGAGAGCTCTCAAGTCCAATATGACTCTTTTTTTTTTTTTTTTTTTTGACAGAGTCTCG
Source organism: Symphalangus syndactylus (assembly GCF_028878055.3). NCBI lineage: Eukaryota > Metazoa > Chordata > Mammalia > Primates > Hylobatidae > Symphalangus > Symphalangus syndactylus. Next base: position 74,584,978 of record NC_072433.2, read on the forward strand.
CTCTGTAGCCCAGGCTGGAGTACAGTAGCATGATCTTGCCCACTACTACCTCTGCCTCCCGGGTCCTGGTTCAAGCAATTCTCCTGCCTCAGCCTCCTAAGTAGCTGGGATTACAGGCACACAACTCCATGCCCAACTAATGTTTGTATTTTTAGTAGAGATGGAGTTTCACCATGTTGCCAGGCTGGTCTTGAACCCCTGACCTCATGATCCACCCACCTCGGCCTCCCAAAGTGCTGGGATTACAAGCATGAGCCACCGTGCCCGGCCCCAATGTGACTTTAAAAAAATATATTTATTGAGCACAGTGGTTTTTCTTTTCAGATTCCCTGGATAATACTGGAACTCTACTTGAGATTTCTAAATTTTAAAGTTAGTAGAGGATGCTGCTGTGTTCAGCACTCTTGCATGACAGTGACCCTCAGGCAAAAGAACTTCCTCCCAGACTCTCTCACCTGCCCCTGTGCTTGCTGCTTAAACAGGTATTGTTCCCATATTTATTTCTGTGTAAGTTAAGACCTTTCCATCATTACCACATGGGGGAAAAATCACTGACAGAATAAGCTAAAGTACTTTCCAATATGAAAAAACAACTCGATTTAGAAGGTTCATGATAAAGTAGAAGTAAATTATGAAGACTGCTTCTCTGGCTACTACTTTATTCAGACGATAGGAGATAGGATTTTTTTTAACCTTGTTTTGTGCTAAAACATCTTAAAGAATGCTAGCCCTTAAAACAGACTGTCATCTATCATCTATCAATAATGTCTATATTTCAGTGGGAAATACATTCAGAATCTAGTTTGTTCATTGTGATTCATTCCTTAATTAAATGCTATTATCTTTCCAACAACTAATGAAATATGCCCCAAGGCCTGGTGCCATCAGATGCATTTTAGAAAATTACTATTTTATATGAGCACAATTATGCCTATTTTAATTGATGGTGCTTATATTAAATCATCAGAAAAAAATAGCCTTTTTAAAGGAACTAGTGACAATGATGTTTGCATTATATTTTCTCAAAAAGTTATCATGTCATCAATTTTCAAATAACCTTTTTTAGTGACATTCATAAGAGACTCAGTTTCCTCCTCTGACCTTGATTTAATCATGTCAGGACAATCTGAGGCATGTCTTCCATGATTGCACAAGATTTTGTCAAGTGGACAAGAGGTTGGGGCTAGAAGAAATCTTAGAGATCGTCTAGTCCAACACCTCACTGAACAGGGAGTGAAAGTTTTAATGATTCCCTAAAGGCCAAAAAGCCAGGGTGAAGAAGATCCAGAGTCAGAACCCAGGTTTCCTTGTTTCCAGACCAATACTTATCCCACCTGTCATACTACATGATCATTGCATTGCTCTCCCAAATCTTTCTGTTCACAAACTAATTTATATGAGGAGAATGAGCACATCATGGTCCCCTTCAGAAAAAGTGATAGCTTCAAAGTGGAAAGCTTAAAGAAATGAATTCTAATAAATTAGACAACGTGAGATACAAACATTTGTTGAAATCCCAGACAAGAAGAGCTCTTTTCTCTTTTTCTTGTCCTCTTTAAGAAACAAAAGAAAAATATATCCAAATTCTAAATGTCTTGAGTTTCAGGAAAAATGCTCTATTAATGAGTCAGACTTTCAAAATAATGTTAGCAAAGGAAGTGACCGTCAATGCGTGGGTGAGGCTTTTTTTTTAGAAGTCACACCAAAAAAATAGCTCTATATGTGCAGTTCTGAAACATTCTCTCCCCGTCTGTTCAGAGCTTCCTCGAATGTGCAGGCTGCCATGGACTAACTTAGCTTCATTTTGCTTTCTGCCCTCTTATTTCATGTATTCTGAGGTTCGGCCCAGGAGCGCTATTATTTTCTTTCAGTAGTCCGTGTACCCTAACACTTCTGAGACTTTGATGTTGCTCTTTCATTTGCCTGGAATGTCACTTTAATCATTCTTCTCCACTTGACAAAATCTTGTGCATCCTTCAAACGCCTGATTTACTACCACCTCCTCCTTAAAGCCTTTGCCGATCTCCTAATTTATAATTAGTAAGTACATGCTATAGCACTTTTGTTGTGTCTCTTTAGAAATCAATCCAGTATACCTCATTCTGTAGAACACTTGACTGTCTTCTCTGCTGTATTCAGATCTAATTGAGGCCTAGGAAAATATCTGATTTTTATATGTGCTGGGAGCATGTTACGTATCAAGAATTCCAGAGTAAATACGAAAAAGCCTTTGTTTCAAGAAGCTGTCTCATATCTAGCAGGCAACCTTAGATTGTATTCCCCTGTCAGAAAGTAGACTGTGACACAGGATTTGGATATAAGTGTTTGGGAAGTGAGGAGTGAGGAAGTGACATAGTAAAGGAAGGAAAGTTAAAAAGGGTACATTAATCAGAAGCAGGCTTCCGCTATGGGCAACTGGGCCCAGTACTGCTGAGGACCCACTGAGAAACTATGGCGGACATGCCTCAGATTGTCCTTCTGAGATGAGAAAGCTGGGCCATAAACCCCTCAGTTCTGCCCTCCTTGTTTGAAGGTTGCTCCTGAGAGGATTAATACAAATCACTTCTGGCCTGTCCTATACTCAGGCCAAGCATTTCTCCAAGTATCCAGAGAAGACCCTGAGGCAAAGACGCAGGTGCTTGAGGCAGAAAGCTGTTGGCAAGTACTGCAACTGCCCACCCCAGCCACAGCTGACCTTCAGGGTGGGCCAGGAGGCTACAGGCAAAGCAGCAAGGATGCTGGCTTCAAGGCCTTACACACTGACTGTTGAGTTTATTTAAACTAACTAAATTTAGTTTAAATAAACCTAGTTGCTACTCTTAACAAAATGTAAATTCTGAGAAAGTACCGAATTTAATTCTTTTCTAAGGAATCTGAGGAGGTTTTTTTAGTATATTTTCCTCACTAAACTATATATATATATATATAATACACACACACATAGGATTTTGTTTTCTGTGAAATAGTCGGTTAAGAAAAGATTTTGCTTTCTTGAGGAAATTAGATTTTCCTAACATAGACCACTCTTCAAGAGTAGCTTTAGAAAATGCTACTTGCCAGGAGTGTACTCTTTATTTTCCTTGAGGTTTTTTGGGAGTCTTTTTGTTGGTAGTGGTGTCACAACAGTCTTACTCTGTCTCCCAGGCTGGAGTGTTATGGTGCTATCCTGGCTCACTGCAACCTCCGCCTCCTGGGTACAAGCGATTTTCCTGCCTCAGCCTCTCGAGTAGCTGGGATTTTTACAGGTGCGTGCCACTATGCCCAGCTAATTTTTGTATTTTTATTAGAGACGGAGTTTAAGCATGTTGGCCAGGCTGATCTCAAACTCCTGACCTCAAGTGATATGCCCCCCTTGGCCTCCCAAAGTGCGGGGATTACAGATGTGAGACACCACACCCAGCCTTTCCTTGAGATTTTATCTTTTTCACTTAAGAGTAATATCTGCCAATTATAAAAACATTCTAAAATACACAAGAAAAAATGAAAAATCAGCTAATTCATTGGTCCCACCAAATACTGACCCAGAAATATAACATGGAACAATCCTGTTTGTAGTCCTAAGCATTTGTCTTAATAAGATTATCTAGGCTGGGTGAGGTGGCTCACACTTATAATCCCAGCACTTTGAGAGATCAAGGTGGGAGGATTGCTTGAGCCCAGGAGTTCAAGACCAGACTGGGCAACATGGCAAGACCCTAGTCTCCATAAAAAAATTAGCCAGGCATGGTGGCACACACCTGTGGTCCCAGCTACTAAGTTGGCTAAGGCTGAAGGATCGCCTGAGCCTGAGAGTTCAAAGCTACAATGAGCCATGATTGTGCCACTGCACTCCAGCGTAGGCGATAGAGTGAGACACTGTCTAAAAAAAAAAAAATGACTACTACCTATTGCCTCAACTGTTAAATTATTGATAAACTTGCTGTGTTATTAAAGGACATGCTTATTAAGTGCCATTTGGTTTTGGTTTTCATAACATATGCAGTTCCAACCTTTTATTTTTTACAGACTTAAATTTCTTAAACAGAATTTGCAGCCTAGAGAAAATATTGCTTATAGTGAAGCTATGTAGAGTTTTTAAAAATATTCATTTGTTGTTGGTTTCTAATTACCCTGTATTATGGTAACAGAGCATAGTCTGTCTTATATTAATATTTAGAACATTTGGAGGCTTCATCCCTGGCCTGGTATATAATTTTTGTGAATATTACATAGATGCTCAAAAACAGTTTTGTTGTCTCAGCTTTTTGAGGAATATGTGCTACCTTCTTCACACTGAAATCTTGAATTCTAGGTGACATATCACACTATCACCTTGCATATAAACTTATTAATGAAATACTTCAGTGGTGTTCTGTAACTTTACTAGTTTGGTCAATTATGATGCCCTGAGAAAAACTATACTGAGAATCTTCTCCTCTACTCATTACAAACTTGAAAGTATAAACTTCTCTAAATGTCATCTGAAGCATGTTGAGACAAAGATTTTGCCAGAAGGACTGAAGAATAAGGGAAATGTACATCCAGAATATATAGATAGATATACATTCCCTACAATTTCAGTGCACCATATGGAGAACATGGAGTACATGCTATGTTGGAAGGATCCTTCTGAGAAAACATACTGCTCAAAATAGAACACAAATTCACAAAGCATTCCTCAGCATTTCTCATAAGACCAACTGTATTTTTCCTAAAGTCCTCAAGCTCCCTTAAAGTTTCTAGTGAACACAGTCTTAATAAATAAAGTTGCGGCCGGGCATGGTGGCTCACGCCTATAATCCCAGCACTTTGGGGAGGCCAAGGTGGGTGGATCACCTGGGGTAGGGAGATTGAGACCAGCCTGGCCAATATGGTAAAACCCCATCTCTATTAAAACTACAAAACATTAGTTGGGCATGGTGGTGTGCACCTGTAATCCCAGCTATTTGGGAGACTGAGGCAGGAGAATTGCTTGAACCCGAGAGGTGGAGGATGCAGTGAACTGAGATCGTGCCACTGCACTCCAGCCTGGGCAAGACAGAGCAAGATTCCATCTCAATAAATAAATAAATAAATAAAGTCATGAATGTAAACGAAGACATTTAGTTCTAGCATCTTCTAGTGATCATCAAAAGGGGATGATACAAAAACTATTTGGAAAATAATCTGTAACCAAAGCACGCAAACCATTAAAAGGTTGCAATTTTAGTAGTTTTCAGTATATTTTCCTCGAACTCCTGGCTTCAAGACAACCTTCCATCTTGGCCTCCCAAAGTGCTGAGATTACAGGCATAGCCACCATGCCTGACCTTCCAATAGATTTTTCAATACATCCTCTGAGGAACAGAGAGCTTACAAATCCAGAAATATTCCTATTACTATATGAAAAAAAAATTAAGGAAGAATAGTTAAATGAAACAAACTCATATCCTAGTAAAAAACATCTTTTGTGATACTACTAAAAGGAGAGCTAGATAGTAAGGTGAAATGTAGAGACCACACGTGGATTATGAACCAGATTCTTTTTGTTTTTATTATTCTTTAAGTTCTGGGGTACATGTGCAGAATGTGCAGTTTTGTTAAATAGGTATACACGTGCCATGGTGGTTTGCTGCCCCCATCAACCTGTCATCTACATTAGATATTTCTCCTAATGCTATCCCACCACTAGCCCCCCACCACACGACAGGCCATGGTGTGTGATGTTCCCCTCCCTGTGTCCATGTATTCTCATTGTTCAACTCTCACTTAGGACTGAGAACATGTAGTGATTGGTTTTCTGTTCTTGCATCAGTTTGCTGAGAATGAAGATTTCCAGCTTCATCCATGTCCCTGCAAAGGACATGAACTCATCCTTTTTTATGGCTGCATAGTATTCCATGGTGTATATGTGCCACATTTTCTTAATCCAGTCTATCGTTGTTGGACATTTGGGTTGGTTCCAACTCTTTGCTATTGTGAATAGTGCCACAATAAACATACGTGTGCATGTGTCTTTATAGCAGCATGATTTATAGTCCTTTGGGTATATACCCAGTAATGGGATCGCTGGGTCAAATGGTATTTCTAGTTCTAGATCCTTGAGGAATCGCCACACTGTCTTCCACAATGGTTGAACTAATTTATACTCCCACCAACAGGCTAAAAGCGTTCCTATTTCTCCACATCCTCTCCAGCATCTGTTGTTTCCCGACTTTTAATGATTGCCACTCTAACTGGTGTGAGATGGTATCTCATTGTGGTTTTTGATTTGCATTTCTCTAATGACCAGTAATGATGAGCTTCTTTTCATATGCTTGCTGGCTACATAAATGTCTTTTGAGAAGTATCTATTCATATCCTTCACCCAATTTTGATGGGGTTGTTTGCTTTTTCTTGCCAATTTGTTTAAGTTCCTTGTAGATTCTAGATATTAGCCCTTTGTCAGATGGATAGATTGCAAAAATTTTCTCCCATTCTGTAGGTTACTTGTTCACTTTGATGATAGTTTCTTTTGCTGTGCAGAAGCTCTTTAGTTTAATTAGATCCCATTTGTCAATTTTGGCTTTTGTTGCCATTGCTTTTGGCGTTCTAGTCATGAAGTCTTATCCCATGCCTATCTCCTAAATGGCATTGCCTAGGTTTTCTTCTAGGGTTTTTATGATCTTAGGTTTAAGTCTTTAATCCATATTGAGTTAATTTTTGTATAAGTTGTAAGGAAGGGGTCCTGTTTCAGTTTTCTGCATATGGCTAGCCAGTTTTCCCAACACCATTTATTAAATAGGGAATCGTTTCCCCATTTCTTGTTTTTCTCAGGTTTGTCAAAGATCAGATGGTTGTAGATATGTGGTGTTATTTCTGAGGCCTCTGTTCTATTCCATTGGTCTATATATCTGTTTTGGTACCAGTACCATGCTGTTTTGGTTACTGTAACTTTGTGGTATAGTTTGAAGTCGGGTAGCATGATGCCTTGAGCTTTGTTCTTTTTGCTTAGGATTGTCTTGGCTATGTGGGATCTTTTTTGGTTCTTTATGAAATGTAAAGTAGTTTTCTCCAGTTCTCTGAAGAATGTCAATGGTAGCTTGATGGGGATAGCATTGTATCTATAAATAACTTTGGGCAGTATGGCCATTTTCACGATATTGATTCTTCCTACCCATGAGCATGGAATGTTTTTCCATTTATTTGTGTCCTCTCTTATTTCCTTGAGCAGTGGTTTGTAGTTCTTGAAGAGGTCCTTCACATCCCTTGTAAGTTATATTCCTAGGTATTTTATTCTCTTTGTAGCAATTGTGAATGGTAGTTTACTCATGATTTGTCTCTGTGTTTGTCTACTCTTGGTGTATAGGAATGCTTGTGATTTTTGCACATTGATTTTGTATCCTGAGACTATGCTGAAGTTGCTTATCAGCTTAAGGAGATTTTGGGCTGAGAGGATGGGGTTTTCTAAATATACAATCATGTCATCTGCAAACAGAGACAATTTGACTTCCTCTCTTCCTATTTGAATACACTTTATTTCTTTATTTGGCCTGATTGCCCTGGCCAGGACTTCCAATACTATGTTGAATAGGAGTAGTGAGAGAGGGCATCCTTGTCTTGTGCCAGTTTTCAAAGGGAATACTTCCAGTTTTTGCCCATTCAGAATGATATTAGCTGTGGGTTTGTCATAAATAGCTGTTATTATTTTGAGATACGGTTCCATCAACACCTAGTTTATTGAGAGTTTTTAGCATGAAGGGCTGTTGAATTTTTTTGAAGGCGTTTTCTGCATCTATGGAGATAATCACATGGTTTTTGTTATTGGTTGTGTTTATGTGATGGATTACGTTTACTGATTTGCATATGTTGATCCAGCCTTGCATCCCAGGGATGAAGCTGACTTGATCTGGTGGATAAGCTTTTTGATGTGCTGCTGGATTTGTTTTGCCAGTATTTTAATGAGGATTTTCCCATCCATGTTCATCAGGGTTATTGGCCTGAAATTTTCTTCTTTTTTTTGTGTCTCTGCCAGGTTTTGGTATCAGGATGATACTGGTCTCATAAAATGAGTTAGGGAGGAGTCCCTCTTTTTCTATTGTTTGAAATAGTTTCAGAAGGAATGGTACCACCTCCTCTTTGTACCTCTGGTAGAATTCAGCTGTTAATCCCTCTGGTCCTGGACTTTTTTTGGTTAGTAGACTATTAATTACTGCCTCACTTTCAGAACTTATTGGTCTGTTCAGGGATTTGACTTCTTCCTGGTTTAGACTTGGGAGGGTATATGCATCCAGGAATTTATCCATTTCTTCTAGATTTTCTAGTTATTTGCACAGAGGTGCTTATAGTATTCTCTGATGGTAGTTTGTATTTCTGTGGGATCAATGGTGATATACTCTTTATCATTTTATATTGTGTCTATTTGATTCTTCTCTCTTTTCTTGTTTTTTATTCTGGTTAGTGGTCTATCTATTTTGCTGATCTTTTCAAAAAACCAGGTCCTGGATTCATTGATGTTTCGAAGGGCTTTTTGTGTCTCTATCTCCTTCAGTTCTGCTCTGATCTTAGTTATTTCTTGTCTTCTGCTAGCATTTGAATTTGTTTGCTCTTGCTTCTCTAGTTCTTTTAATTGTGATATTAGGGTGTTGATTTTAGATCTTTCCTGCTTTCTCTTGTGGGCATTTAGTGCTATAAATTTCTCTCTAAACACTGCTTTAAATGTGTCCCAGAGATTCTGTTATGTTGTGTATTTGTTCTCATTGGTTTCAAAGAGCTTATTTATTTCTGCCTTAATTTCATTATTTACCTGGTAGTCATTCAGGAGCAGGTTGTTCAGTTTCCGTGTAGTTGTGTGGTTTTGAGTGAGTTTCTTAATCCTGAGTTCTAGTTTGATTTCACTGTAATGTGAGAGACTGTTATTATTCCATTTTTTGCATTTGGTGAGGAGTGTTTTACTTCCAATTATATGGTCGATTTTAGAATAAGTGCGATGTGGTGCTGCTAGGAATGTATAGTCTGTTGATTTTGGTTGGAGAGTTCTGTAGATGTCTATTAGGTCCACTTGGTCCAGAGCTGAGTTCAAATCCTGAATATCCTTCTTAATTTTCTGTCTCATTGATCTGTCTAATATTGACAGCGGGGTGTTAAAGTCTCCCATTATTATTGTGTGGGAGTCTAAGTCTCTTTGTAGGTCTCTAAGAACTTGCTTTATGAATCTGGGTGCTCTTGTATTGGATGCCTATACATTTAGGATAGTTAGCCCTTCTTGTTGCATTGATCCCTTTACCATTATATAATGCCCTTCTTTGTCTCTTTTGATTTTTGTTGGTTTAAAGTCTGTTTTATCAGAGACTAGGATTGCAACCCCTGCTTTTTTTTGCTTTCCATTTGCTTGGTAAATATTCCTCCATCCCTTTATTTTGAGCCTATGTGTGTCTTTGCACATGAAATGTGTCTCCTGAATACAGCACACTGACAGTTCTTGACTCTTTATCCAATTCGCCAGTCTATGTCTTTTAATTGGGGCATTTAGTCCATTTACATTTAAGGTTAATATTGTTATGTGTGAATTTAATCCTGTCATTATGATGCTAGCTGGTTATTTTGTCTGTTAGTTGATGCAGTTTCTCCATAGTGTTGATGGTCTTTAAAATATGGTATGTTTTTGCAGTGGCTTGTACCAGTTTTTCCTTTCCATGTTTGGTGCTTCCTTCAGGAGCTCTTGTAACACAGGCCTGGTGGGGACAAAACCTCTCAGCATTTGCTTGTCTGTAAAGGATTTTATTTCTTCTTCACTTATGAAGCTTAGTTTGGCTAGATATGAAATTCTAGGTTGAAAATTATTTTCTTTAAAATCATTGAATATTGGTCCCTACTCTCTTCTGGCTTGTAGGGTTTCTGCAGAAAGATCCACTGTTTGTCTGAAAGGCTTCCCTTTGTGAGTAACCCGACCTTTCTCTCTGGCTGCCCTTAACATTTTTTCCTTCATTTCAACCTTGGTGAATCTGACAATTATGTGTCTTGGAGTTGCTCTTCTCAAGGCGTATCTTTGTGGCGTTCTCTGTATTTGCTGAATTTGAATGTTGGCCTGTCTTGCTAGGTTGGGGAAGTTCTTCTGGATAATATCCTGAAGGGTGTTTTCCAACTTAGTTCCATTCTCCCCGTCAGTTTCAGGTACACCAATCAAACGTAGATCTGGTCTTTTCATGTAGTTCCATATTTCTTGGAGGCTTTGTTCATTCCTTTTCATTCTTTTTTTCTCTAATCTTGACTTCACACTTTATGTCATTAAGTTGATCTTCAATCTCTGATATCCTTTCTTCTGCTTGATCAATTTAGCTATTGATACTTCTGTATGCTTCACGAAGTTCTCATGCTGGGTTTTTCAGCTCCATCAGATCATTTATGTTCTTCTCTAAAGTGGTTATTCCAGTTAGCAATTCCTCCAGCCTTTTTTTATTTTTTGCTTCCTTGCATTGGATTAGAACATGCTCCTTTAGCTCAGAGGAGTTTGTTATTACCCACCTTCTGAAGCCTACTTCTGTCAATTCGTCAAACTCATTCTCCATCGTTTTGTTCCCTTGCTGGTGAGGAGTTGTGATCCTCAGTTGGAAATGCAGAAATTACCCGCCTTCTGCAGTGGTCTTGCTGGGAGCTGAAGACCAGAGCTGTTCCTATTCATCCATCTTGCCAGCCTCTCCTCTGAACAAGATTCCTAGACTGCAATGAAATTCAGCTCCTATGGACAGTCAACTACTTTTTAATCTTTCTGTGAGTAAAGTCTTTGTAAAACTTGACCTTGCTGGAGGTGTGACCATGAATTCAACACTCCAATCTTTGCTCAGGTTTTATGACCACACAATCATCCATAAGACAGCCCAATATTTAATGCTGTTATTTTTATTTTATTTTTTTGAGACAGAGTCTCACTCTGTTACTAGGCTGGAGTGCAGTGGCATGATCTTGGCTCACTGCAACCTCTGCCTCCTGGGTTCAAGCAAAATTCTCCTGCCTCAGCCTCCCGAGTAGCTGGGACTATAGGCGTGTGCCACCACACCCATCTAATTTTTGTATTTTTAGTAGAGACAGGGTTTCACCATGTTGGCCAGGATGATCTCGATCTCTTGACCTTGTGATCCACCCACCTTGGCCTCCATAAGTGCTGGGATTACAGGCGTGAGCCACCACACTTGGCCTAATGCTGTTATCTTAAGTGCTTAAACTGTCTGTCCCTAAAGACCTCCAGTTTTGTACCACTTCTATTATCGGTCTTGATATTAGAAAACTTGTCTCTCTGAGAAAGATGTTTGTTCCGTGTTCAGATAGCAAACTCACACATAAACTTTTGAACTGTAAACTGTGGTTAAATTGGGAGCTCATCATATTAATTTCTGCCAAACAGATTTTTTTCACTCAGGATAACGATAGACTATCAGGTGACGTCACAGTTTTAAAAAACTGACTTCCTACCCTGAAGGAGTTGACTACAATAGACTACCAATAAATCTAAATTCCAAGACAGTGCTGTGTAGATTAGAACAGTCCCACCATTTTCTAATGTAAACGCTGAGAAATAGTGTCAGTGCCCATGACAGTTATTTTGTAGTTTGGGTAGTGTGGAGAAACATAACCCCCAACTTCTTATATGTGTGCATACATGATACACAGAAGACACACACACACACACACACACAACCCTTGCCAAATTTGAAAAAAATAGATTTTTTTTTTCCTCCAGAGTAGTAGCTAATTTTTTTTTTTTTTTTTTTTTGACAGTCTGACTCTGTTGCCCAGACAGGAGTGCAGTGGTACAATCTTGGCCCACTGCAACCTCCACCTCCTGGGTTCAGGTGATTCTCCTCCATCAGCCTCCCAAGTAGCTGGGATTACAGGCACCCGCTGTCACTCCTGGCTAATTTTTTTATTTTAGTAGAGATGAGTTTTCGTCATGTTGGCCAGGCTGGTTTCAAACCCTTGACCTCAGGTGATTCCCTGGCCTCAGCCTCCCAAAGTGTGAGCCACCACACCTGGCTTTTTTTAATTCTATGAAAGGGAGAGAGAGCAAGGTAAAGAGAACTGATTATAACATAATCTTCCTCTGTTTTCCATAATTTTTTACTCTTACTGTAGGTTTAAGAAAACTGCAATTCTCTCGCTTCAGCAGCTGACAATCTGAGCAATGCTACATTTAGAAAACAATTTACTTGACCTAGAGTTACAAAGAACATTAAAAGCATAGTTTTATTTAGATCTAAAATGTATAACATTTAAAGTTGCAGGGCCCCATCCCAAAAAAGAAAAGATAATAATTAATTCTGTCATTTGCTTTAATCCAACTAGACACATTAAAAACAGCTTGAATGTCTTTACTTGCTCTACCTAAGCTTTCAAGGACTCTTGAATGCGATTGCTGTAACAAAATATTCAGATAAAAAGAACCTAAATTTCTTCCCTGGTGTTGGAATAAAATAATAGGAGTATTTTCACTCATAAGGTAGTGAAAATAAAAATAAATAATAAAACAATAAAATAAATAATAAAACTAAAAATAGAATGTATGAGCAATTAAATTCTGCTCTTAAGTTATATTCAGTGGTGGGTGGAGCCAAGATGGCCGAATAGGAACAGCTCCGGTCTCCAGCTCCCAGCCCCAGCGACACAGAAGACGGGTGATTTCTGCATTTCTGCTTGAGGTACCGGTTTCATCTCACTAGGGAGTGCCTAACAGTGGGTTCAGGACAGTCGGTGAAGCGCACTGTGCGCGAGCCGAAGCAGGGCGAGGCATTGCCTCACTCGGGAAGCGCAAGGGGTCAGGGAGTTCCCTTTCCTAGTCAAAGAAAGGGAAAACAGACGGCACCTGGAATATCGGGTCAGTCCCGTCCTAATACTGCGCTTTTCCAACGGGCCTGGAAAACGGCACACTAGGAGATTGTGTCCCGCACCTGGCTCGGAGGGTCCTATGCTCACAGAGTCTTGCTGATTGCTAGCACAGCAGTCTGAGATCACGCTGCAAGGCGGCAACGAGGCTGGGGGAGGGGCGCCCGCCATTGCCCAGGCTTGCTTAGGTAAACAAAGCAGCCAGGAAGCTCGAACTGGGTGGAGCCCACCACAGCTCAAGGAGGCCTGCCTGCCTCTGTAGGCTCCACCTCTGGGGGCAGGGCACAGACAACCAAAAACTCAGCGAGAACCTCCACAGCCTTAAATGTCCCTGTCTGACTGACAGCTTTGAAGAGAGTAGTGGTTCTCCCAGCACGCAGCTGGAGATCTGAGAACGGACAGACTGCCTCCTAAAGTGGGCCCCTCACCCCTGAGCAGCCTAACTGGGAGGCACCCCCCCAGTGGGACAGACTGACACCTCATTCAACCGGGTACTCCTCTGAGACAAAACTTTCAGAGGAACTATCAGACAGCTGAATTTGTGGTCTCATGAAAATCCGCTGTTCTGCAGCCACCGGTGCTGACACCCAGCCAAACAGGGTCTGGAGTGGACCTCCAGTAAACTCCAACAGACCTGCAGCTGAGGGTCTTGTCTGGTAGAAGGAAAATTAACAAACAGAAAGGACATCCACACCAAAAACCCATCTGTACATCACCATCATCGAAGACAAAAAGTAGACAAAACCACAAAGATGGGGAAAAAACAGACCAAAAAAACTGGAAACTCTAAAAAACAGAGCACCTCTCCTCCTCCAAAGGAACGCAGTTCCTCACCAGCAATGGAACAAAGCTGGATGGAGGATGACTTTGATGAGTTGAGAGAAGAAGGCTTCAGACGATCAAACTACTCTGAGCTACGAGAGGAAATTCAAAACAATAGCAAAGAAGTTAAAAACTTTGAAAAAAAATTAGAAGAATGGATAACTAGAATAACCAATGGAGAGAAGGGCTTAAAGGAGATGATGGAGCTGAAAGCCAAGTTTCGAGAACTACGCGAAGAATGCAGAAGCCTCAGTAGCAGATGCGATCAACTGGAAGAAAGGGTATCGCTGATAGAAGATGAAATGAATGAAATGAAGAGAGAAGGGAAGTTTAGAGAAAAAAGAATAAAAAGAAATGAACAAAGCCTCCAAGAAATTTGGGACTATGTGAAAAGACCAAACCTACGTCTGATTGGTGTACCTGAAAATGATGGGGAGAATGGAACCAAGTTGGAAAACACTCTGCAAGATATTATCCAGGAGAACTTCCCCAATCTAGCAAGGCAGGCCAGCATTCAGATTCAGGAAATACAGAGAACGCCACAAAGATACTCCTCGAGAAGGGCAACTCCAAGACACATAATTGTCAGATTCACCAAAGTGGAAATGAAGGAAAAAATGTTAAGGGCAGCCAGAGAGAAAGGTCGGGTTACCCACAAAGGGAAGCCCATCAGACTAACAGCTGATCTCTCAGCAGAAACTCTACAAGCCAGAAGAGAGTGGGGGCCGATATTCAACATTCTTAAAGAAAAGAATTTTCAACCCAGAATTTCCTATCCCGCCAAACTAAGCTTCATAAGTGAAGGAGAAATAAAATACTTTACAGACAAGCAAACGCTGAGTGATTTTGTCACCACCAGGCCTGCCCTAAAAGAGCTCCTGAGGGAAGCACTAAACATGGAAAGGAACAACCGGTACCAGCCCCTGCAAAAACATGCCAAATTGTAAAGACCATCGAGGCTAGGAAGAAACTATAGCAACTAACGAGCAAAATAACCAACTAACATCATAATGACAGGATCAGATTCACACATAACAATATTCACTTTAAATGTAAATGGGCTAAATGCTCCAATCAAAAGACACAGACTGGCAAACTGGATAAGGAGTCAGGACCCATCAGTGTGCTGTATTCAGGAAACCCATCTCATGTGCAGAGACACACATAGACTCAAAATAAAGGGATGGAGGAAGATCTATCAAGCAACTGGAAAACAAAAAAAGGCAGGGGTTGCAATCCTAGTCTCTGATAAAATAGACTTTAAACCAACAAAGATCAAAAGAGACAAAGAAGGCCATTACATAATGGTAAAGGGATCAATTCAACAAGAAGAGCTAACTATCCTAAATATATATGCACCCAACACAGGAGCACCCAGATTCATAAAGCAAGTCCTCAGTGACCTACAAAGGGACTTAAACTCCCACACAATAATAATGGGAGATTTTAACACCCCACTGTCAGCATTAGACAGATCAACGAGACAGAAAGTTAACAAGGATATCCAGGAATTGAACTCAGCTCTACATAAAGTGGACCTAATAGACATCTACAGAACTCTCCACCCCAAATCAACAGAATATACATTTTTTTCAGCACCACATCACACCTATTCCAAAATTGACCACATAGTTGGAAGTAAAGCTCTTCTCAGCAAATGTAAAAGAACAGAGATTATAACAAACTGTCTCTCAGACCACAGTGCAATCAAACTAGAACTCAGGATTAAGAAACTCAGTCAAAACCGCTCAACTACATGGAAACTGAACAACCTGCTCCTGAATGACTATTGGGTACATAATGAAATGAAGGCAGAAATAAAGATGTTCTTTGAAACCAACGAGAACAAAGACACAACATACCAGAATCTCTGGGACACGTTCAAAGCAGTGTGTAGAGGAAAATTTATAGCACTAAATGCCCACAAGAGAAAGCAGGAAAGATCCAAAATTGACACCCTAACATCACAATTAAAAGAACTAGAAAAGCAAGAGCAAACACATTCAAAAGCTAGCAGAAGGCTAGAAATAACTAAAATCAGAGCAGAACTGAAGGAAATAGAGACACAAAAAACCCTTCAAAAAATTAATGAATCTAGGAGCTGGTTTTTTGAAAAGATCAACAAAATTGATGGACCGCTAGCAAGACTAATAAAGAAGAAAAGAGAGAAGAATCAAATAGATGCAATAAAAAACGAAAAAGGGGATATCACCACCGATCCCACAGAAATACAATCTACCATCAGAGAATACTACAAACACCTCTATGCAAATAAACTAGAAAATCTGGAAGAAATGGATAAATTCCTCGACAAATACACCCTCCCAAGACTAAACCAGGAAGAAGTTGAATCTCTGAATAGACCAATAACAGGTTCTGAAATTGTGGCAATAATCAATAGCTTACCAACCAAAAAGAGTCCAGGACCTGATGGATTCACAGCTGAATTCTACCAGAGGTACAAGGAGGAACTGGTACCATTCCTTCTGAAACTATTCCAATCGATAGAAAAAGAGGGAATCCTCCCTAACACATTTTACGAAGCCAGCATCGTCCTGATACCAAAACCTGGCAGGGACATAACCAAAAAAGAGAATTTCAGACCAATATCCTTGATGAACATTGATGCAAAAATCCTCAATAAAATACTGGCAAACCGAATCCAGCAGCACATCAAAAAGCTTATCCACCATGATCAAGTGGGCTTCATCCCTGGGATGCAAGGCTGGTTCAACATACGCAAATCAATAAATGTAATCCAGCATATAAACAGAACCAAAGACAAAAACCACATGATTATCTCAATAGATGCAGAAAAGGCCTTTGACAAAATTCAACAACCCTTCATGCTAAAAACTCTCAATAAATTAGGTATTGATGGGACGTATCTCAAAATAATAAGAGCTATCTACAACAAACCCACAGCCAATATCATACTGAATGGGCAAAAACTGGAAGCATTCCCTCTGAAAACTGGCACAAGACAGGGATGCCCTCTCTCACCGCTACTATTCAACATAGTGCTGGAAGTTCTGGCCAGAGCAATCAGGCAGGAGAAGGAAATAAAGGGTATTCAATTAGGAAAAGAGGAAGTCAAATTGTCCCTGTTTGCAGATGACATGATTGTATATCTAGAAAACCCCATTGTCTCAGCCCAAAATCTCCTTAAGCTGATTAGCAACTTCAGCAATGTCTCAGGATACAAAATTAATGTACAAAAATCACAAGCATTCTTGTACACCAATAACAGACAAACAGAGAGCCAAATCATGAGTGAACTCCCATTCACAATTGCTTCAAAGAGAATAAAATACCTAGGAATCCAACTTACCAGGGATGTGAAGGACCTCTTCAAGGAGAACTACAAACCACTGCTCAATGAAATAAAAGAGGATACAAACAAATGGAAGAACATTCCATGCTCATGGGTTGGAAGAATCAATATCGTGAAAATGGCCATACTGCCCAAGGTAATTTATAGATTCAATGCCATCCCCATCAAGCTACCAATGACTTTCTTCACAGAATTGGAAAAAACTACTTTAAAGTTCATATGGAACCAAAAAAGAGCCCGCATCGCCAAGTCAATCCTAAGCCAAAAGAACAAAGCTGAAGGCATCACGCTACCTGACTTTAAACTATACTACAAGGCTACAGTAACCAAAACAGCATGGTACTGGTACCACAACAGAGACATAGATCAATGGAACAGAACAGAGCCCTCAGAAATGATGCCGCATAGCTACAACTATCTGATCTTTGACAAACCTGACAAAAACAAGAAATGGGGAAAGGATTCCCTATTTAATAAATGGTGCTGGGAAAACTGGCTAGCCATATGTAGAAAGCTGCAACTGGATCTCTTCCTTACACCTTATACAAAAATTAATTCAAGATGGATTAAAGACTTATATGTTAGACCTAAAACCATTAAAATCCTACAAGAAAACCTAGGCAATACCATTCAGGACATAGGCGTGGGCAAGGACTTCATGTCTAAAACACCAAGAGCAATGGCAACAAAAGCCAAAATCGACAAATGGGATCTCATTAAACTAAAGAGCTTCTGCACAGCAAAAGAAACTATCATCAGAGTGAACAGGCAACCTACACAATGGGAGAAAATTTTTGCAACCTACTCATCTGACAAAGGGCTAATATCCAGAATCTACAATGAACTCAAACAAATTTACAAGAAAAAAACAAACAACCCCATCAAAAAGTGGGCAGAGGACATGAACAGACACTTCTCAAAAGAAGACATTTATGCAGCCAAAAAACACATGAAGAAATGCTCCTCATCACTGGCCATCAGAGAAATGCAAATCAAAACCACAGTGAGATACCATCTCACACCAGTTAGAATGGCCATCATTAAAAAATCAGGAAACAACAGGTGCTGGAGAGGATGTGGAGAAATAGGAACACTTTTACACTGTTGGTGGGACTGTAAACTAGTTCAACCATTGTGGAAGTCAGTGTGGCGATTCCTCAGGGATCTCGAACTAGAAATACCATTTGACCCAGCCATCCCATTACTGGGTATATACCCAAAGGACTATAAATCATGCTGCTATAAAGACACATGCACACGTATGTTTATTGCGGCACTATTCACAATAGCAAAGAGTTGGAACCAACCCAAATGTCCAACAACGATAGACTGGATTAAGAAAATGTGGCACATATACACCATGGAATACTATGCAGCCATAAAAAATGATGAGTTCGTGTCCTTTGTAGGGACATGGATGAAACTGGAAAACATCATTCTCAGTAAACTATCGCAAGGACAAAAAACCAAACACCGCATGTTCTCACTCATAGGTGGGAATTGAACAATGAGAACTCATGGACACAGGAAGGGGAACTTCACGCTCCGGGGACTGTTGTGGGGTGGGGGGATGGGGGAGGGACAGCATTAGGAGATACACCTAATGCTAAATGACGAATTAATGGGTGCAGGAAATCAACATGGCACATGGATACATATGTAACAAACCTGCACATTGTGCACATGTACCCTAAAACCCTAAAGTATAATAAAAAAAAAAAAAAAAAAAAAGAACTACAGCAGTCAGAAAAAGTTAACAACCCTTGAAATGGCACAGGAAAGGACAGGATGTCTTCCAGGAAGAGGTGCCAATTCTGTTTAAAATTAAGAGACAACGGAGTAATGCAAATACTAACTTTACCCTGCAAATTGCAACATTTATCATCTAGCATCAAATGTGTATGCTGGGACTGACACATGCACGCATAGATGGTTTGTGTTCCATAATAAAGTTAATTGGTGAAATAAAATAATGGGTTTAATTTCTAGCAAAAAAAAAAAAAAAAAAAAGTTATATTCAGTGGTTTAAAATGAAGAGATTCTTACCGGCTTTTAAAATTAACACAGTTAATATGTTTTTTATTTACGCATTTTATCCTTAAAAATAAACTTATGAATTCACACTCTAGGTCCTAGAGGCTAAAAAAGTCTAGTGATTTAAACAATTTGGTTAATATAGTGTATCCTGTGTTTCAGAATATTCAGTTTTACTTGTAAAATTATTTGATTTACTCTGCATTCCAAATACACTACAAAATTCATATGTATTATAAATAGATGTATTAAGAACAGAATGCATACACACATATAGGAGAACATTTTATTAAGTCAGATACATTTAGTAAATAAATATTGATTAAGCACCTACCACATACCAGGCACAATGATAAATTACTTCAAATAAATGCGTATTTAGAGAGTATCTTCACACCATGAAGTCGCTGGCTAATATGCATAGCTATTTAATATGTATGTGTATATAAGAACAGATGTACATACATATATACATATCTATATGTAGATCCATATCATATATTGTATATTCTCCATATACACATTACACAAATACATACTACTTATACATGTATATTATATATATATATATATATACAGAGAGAGAGAGAGCATATGCCAAAATAAATTTAAATTGAATACTTTAAAATTACTTATATTTTATTATTTCTCAGGAGAAAGTCTATGCTGCTATAATTTATTTCAGGTAGATAAAGTCATACTTTTAAAAAATGCTTTTTTATCACAATGGTTCACAATGGTGCATTTCTTTTTACTTTTTAATTTTCATTTCTTTTTTTTTTTTTTTGAGACAGAGTCTCGCTCTGTCACCCAGGCTGGAGTGCAGTGGCACAATCTCGGCTCACTGCAAGCTCCGCCTCCCGGGTTCACGCCATTCTCCAGCCTCAGCCTCTCCGAGTAGCTGGGACTACAGGCGCCCGCCACCACGCCCGGCTAATTTTTTTGTATTTTTAGTAGAGACGGGGTTTCACCGTGGTCTCGATCTCCTGACCTCGTGATCCGCCCGCCTCGGCCTCCCAAAGTGCTGGGATTACAAGCGTGAGCCACCGTGCCCAGCTTTATTTTCATTTCAGTAGTTTTTGGGGTACAGGTGGTTTTTAGTTAGATGGATAAATTCTACACTTGATCTCAGCTACAAGGCTGTGAAGTGATGGGTGGATAAGCTCTTTAGTAGTGATTTCTGAGATTTTAGGGCACCTGTCACCTGAGCAGTGTACAATGTACCCAGTAGGTAGACTTTTGTCCCTCACCTCCCTCCCAAGATCCACCCCTCCAAATCCCCAAAGCCTATTGTATCATTCCTATGCCTTTGCATCCTCATTGCTTAGCTCCCACTTATAAGTGACAATATATGATATTTGGGTTTCCATTCCTGAATTACTTCACTTAGAATAATGGCATCCAGCTCCATCCATGTTGCTGCAAAAGACATTATTTTATTCCTTTGTATGGCTGAAGTATTCCATGGTGTATATATACCACATTTTCTTTATCCACTCATTGGTTGATGAGCACTTACGTTGGTTTCATATCTTTGCAATTGCCTATTGTGCTGCTATAAATATGCAGGTGCATCTGTCTTTTTCATATAATTACTTCTTTTCCTTAGGTAGATACCCAGTAATGGGACTGCTGGATCCAACGGTAGTTCTACATTTAGTTCTTTAAGGAATCTCCATATTTTTTCCATAGTGGTTGTACTAATTTACATTCCTACCAGCAATGTAAAACTGTTCCCTTTTCACCACATCCATGCCAACATCTATTGCCTTTTGATTTTTAAATTATGACCATTCTGGCAGCAGTAAGGTAGTATCTCACTGTGTTTTAAGTTGCATTTCCCTACTGTTGAGCATTTTTCCATATACTTGTTGGCCATTTGTATATCTTCTTTTGAGTATCATCTATTCATATCCTCTGCTCACTTTTTGTTGGGATTATGTTTTTTCTTGCTGATTTGTTTGAGTTCCTTGTAGATTCTGGATATTAGTCCTTTGTCAGTTGCATAGTTTGTGAATATATACTCCCACTCTGTGGGTTGTCTTTTTACTCTGCTGATTATTTCTTTTGCTGTGCAGAAGTTTTTTAGTTTAATTAGGTTCCATTTATTTATTTTTGTTTTTGTTGCATTTTCTTTTGGGGTCTTAGTCATGAATTCTTTGCCTAAGCCAATGTCTAGAAGAGTTTTTTCGACGTCATCCTCTAGAATTTTTGTGGTTTCAGGACTTAGCTTTTAGTCTTTGATCCATTTTGAGTTGATTTTTGTATAAGGTGAGAGATGGGGATCCAGTTTCATTCTTCTATATGTGGCTTGCCGGTTTTCCAGCACCATTTATTGAATAGGATGTCCTTTCCCCAATTTATGTTTTTTATGCTTTGTTGAAGATCAGTTGGCTGTACATATATGGCTCTATTTCTGAGTTCGCTATTCTGTTCCATTGGTTTACATGCCTATTTTCATGCCAGTACCAGGCTGTTTTGGTAACTTGTAGTATAATTTGAAGTTGGGTAATGTGATGCCTCCAGATTTGTTCTTTTTGCTTGGTATTGCTTTGGTTATGTGGGCTCTTTTCGGGTTCCATATAAATTTTAGAATTGTTTTTCTGGTTCTGTGAAGAATGATGATGGTATTTTGATGGGAATTGCACTGAATGTATAGATTACTTTGGGGCAGCATGGTCATTTTCACAGTATTGATTCTTCCCGTCCATGAGCATGAGATGTGTTTCCATTTGTTTGGGTCATCTATGATTTCTTTCAGCAGTGTTTTGTAGTTTTCCTTGTAGAGAGATATTTCACCTCCTTAGTTAAGTATATTCCTAGGTATTTTATTGTATGCTTTTGCAGCTGTTGTAAAAGGGATTGAGTTTTTGACTTGAATCTCAGCTTGGTCATTGTTGGTGTAAAGCAGTGCTACTGATTTGTGCACATTGATTTTCTATCCTGAGACTTTACCAAATTCATTCATCAGATCTAGGAGTTTTTTGAATTAGTCACAAAGGTGCATTTTTATTCAATGATTCTTCAAGTGATAATATCAAATTCATATATTATCTGGTGTGGCTTTCAGACACAAAACTTAAACATAAAATATTTATTTAAAGAAACCCTGCTTCTTGATATTATAAATAGTCTAGCTCAGTTATTCAACAAATATTTTTTCAATGCTTATTCCATGCCAGTAATTGTTTTAAGCCCTGGGAGTACAGAAGTTAACAAAACAGAGATCCCTACCTTTGTGGAGCTTTCATGGTAGCATTATGCAATGCAGTGGAATCAGTCTTGCAGTTTCCTTTATTATCTTTATCATAAGATCTTAGGACTGTGATTATGACATCTTGCAATTAAACTATATATTGTACTCTATGGACTGTTAATAATTATGAATCAAGGAGACTAATATGTCCTAAGAAGAGAAAGCTTTCTGTTCTATTTATTAACTATTCCTGGTAATGCAAATCAACAACTGTGAATCAAATGCATTATTAGAAGTTGTTAGTTGGTTTTCATAGAGCTGAAATTATATTAGGAGCCTTAAAAGTAATTAGGTCCCAGTGTAAGAAAATGGATAATGAAGGTATTCCTATGTGGTTGATTTATTTTATAAGTAGATTTGTAATCTTCACAAAGCCATTACTAATTGTTCCACCTGCATAACATATAATTAAAAGGAAGGTTTATGGTTCCGACACTATTACAGTAGCAGAGAAAAATGTCCTACCATAAGGCTAAGAACTAGGAATTGGCTTTGATTTGAACAATGATAATTATTACAGCCAACATCTACAAATAATACAGGCTAAACTTATAGCTTACTCTTACTTAATATGAATTATTACAACAAACATTTTTTAAACATTGACATTGCCAAGCATCATGCATTTCATATAAATCAACTTTAATCTTTACACTAAGCACCCTGTACAAGGAAGTATTATTTTCCTATTTTACTAACGAGAAAACTGAGACTAAGGGAGGTGAAGTGACCTGACCAAGACAGTATTTAGGATGTGAATTTTGAATCTCTGTATCATTTGTCCCCAAAAACGCCAAACTTACTAATCTCTATTCAGCCTCCCAGGCTCACAGAATCAAGCCCAGAAGTCAGAGTATAAGGTCTGTAGCACAGTATATAATTCAGCTAACTGGAGCAAATAAATGACTTGAATTTAAAAAAAAATATATTAGGATCTGAGCTAGATAGAGGTTAGCTCTTTTCTTGGCTTTCTACTTTAACTTTGCTTCACATTCATCTCAAAGAGGAATGAGACTGAAAGCACAGATAATCATAGATAATCATAACTAAGCCCTTAGTCATTGTTATTTTATTATTAATGTACTTAGAGGAAATTAACCTTCCTAACCTTCTCTTGAATTCTCTGAGTTAGCCAAACAATCCCAGATAATCCTTTTCTATGACCAATGGGCTAAAATTAAAAAAAAAGAAAATAATTATAATAACAACTATAAACCAGATTTAAACCCATTGTAACTGAGTATAACAACAGTCTCCCAAATTCCACTTTTCCTCATACCTACCTTAGCACACTTGCTTTGCTAGTCCAGCTATAATTGAAGAACAATTAACATTAGCATCACATAATATATAAAAGGGAAAGAGACTACTTTTTCCACAGCCAGTGCCTTTTGGAGGTGATCCTCATACAAACTGTGTATTTTGGGTGATTTATACTTGCAATATTTTTCTGAAATATAAATAAAAGCACTCATATAGAC
The DNA here is from genome assembly GCF_028878055.3 of Symphalangus syndactylus. Classification (NCBI taxonomy): domain Eukaryota; kingdom Metazoa; phylum Chordata; class Mammalia; order Primates; family Hylobatidae; genus Symphalangus; species Symphalangus syndactylus. The sequence continues at coordinate 74,608,718 of NC_072433.2, forward strand.
AAATAAGCAGAAATAGTTCTCATTGAATTTTCATATTCTAGATTTTTTTAATTAAATGGTGATGAAAGGCTGGCATTTAGATTTGGCAAAGGAAATTTTAAAATTTGGCAGCAGACTGCCATGGTATTCATTTATGATAGTAATTTTGAAATCGACAGGCCTTATTCTGTAAGCAGCCTTTGATAGAGCTGTTTCAAAATGAGTGAGATTTATTTAAATCATTTCCTCCACCTAAAGAATTTGAGCTTGACAGACATGGACTAAACTAATCTAACCTGTTTTTCAATATCTGGATCTACTGGGCAGCCAGCCAACCAAGAAGAAATAAAAACTCTCTAATGTGGTAGAAGCAAAATCACATATAGCATAGCTAGATGAAAAAAAAATGTAGTTCTGGAAACCCACATTGATCTCAGTCGAAAGTGGACTGAATTTGTACAAATACCTGTACCAAAAATCAATCTTTGACTAAAAATGTAGAGAAAAGTACAGTTAAATATGCGAATGGAAAATGGGCTTACTTTACATTGTATAGTGAGTCTTTCAGAGGCACAGCCTGACTGAATGCCAAAAGTATCAGGGAATTTCTGGCAAATATTTTGCCATCCCATACCTGGAGGCTGTGATGGGACTGCATCAGGGTTAGCCTTGGAACATAGAGGATTCCTTTGAAAACAAAACTAAACTAAACAAAAAAAACATGGAGGTATAGGGGCAGAAATAGTCCCAATAGTGCCAGTTGACCAATATAGGTGCACTCTGATTAGAAAGAACAGTAAGAAAGACAGAAGTTAGACCCACCCTAGAAACCTCAGATTGGGCTGACTGTTGGGGCCTCAGGGTTCTCTGGGTAGACTGGAGAATCAAGGAGAAATTGGCTACTTAGAAGAGACCAAGGAGAAGGAAAAGTCATAAAAAGAGAGAGGGAATACACAAATAATAAATTTAGCTGACTTGATCACTGTGCCTCTGGAGTGACTCACCCGAAAATCAAAGGCACAAAATCTAATTGGCCCGAAGACGTATTTCCAGCCAATAAAATTTATCTTAATCTTACCCTCACCTTCATCTTTATTAACATTATTATTATATTCTGGAGTTTATTCCTAAAAAATATCTTAGAGATTATCTAGCTCAAACTGTTCGATTAGAGGATATGAAAACTGAAACGAGAATCATTTAGTGATGGGCCCAAGGTTAGCTAATAAGTTAGTTGTCAGAATCTCCTTCAGACAACTAGGTCAAGTTTCTTATTATTCTATGCCAATGTTTGCCAATCCTCAGTCATTTCTGTTTCCTCTTCACTTTTTGCCTCGTCTTAGTATCACCAATACTATCATTTTTTTCTGAAATTGATTCAGTTTTTACTTAATACATTTACATAAAGAAAAATAATTTTTATTATACTTTAAGTTCTGGGATACATGTGCAGAACATGCAGGTTTGTTACATAGGTATACATGTGCCGTGATGGTTTGCTGCACCTGTCAACCATCTACATTAGGTATTTCTCTGAACGCCATCCCTCCCTTTGCCCCCACCCAGCAACAGGCCCTGCTGTGTGATCTTCCCCTCCCTGTGTCCATGTGTTCTCATTGTTCAACTCCCACTTATGAGTGAGAACATGCAGCGTTTGGTTTTCTGTTCCTGTATTAGTTTGCTGAGAGTGATGGTTTCCAACTTCATCCATGTCCCTGCAAAGGACAAGAACTCATCCTTTTTTATGGCTGCATAGTAGTCCATGGTGTATATGTTCCACATTTTCTTTAACCAGTTTATCATTGATAAACTGGTTGGTTTCAAGTCTTTGTTATTGCAAATAGTGCTGCAAAAAACATACGTGTGCATGTGTCTTTATAGTAGAATTACTTATAATCCTTTGGGTATATACCCAGTAATGGGATTGCTGGGTCAAATGGTATTTCTGGTTCTAGACCTTTGAGGAATCACCACACTGCCTTCCACAATGGTTGAACTAATTTATACTCCCACCAACAGAGTAAAAGCATTCCTGTTTCTCCACATCCTCTCCAGCATCTGTTGTTTCCTGACTTTTTAATGATCGCCATCTAACTGGCGTGAGATGATATCTCATTGTGGTTTTTGATTTGCATTTCTCTAATAACCAGTGTTGATAAGGTGTTTTTTCATATATTTGTTGGCCACATAAATGTCTTCTTTTGAGAAGTGTCTGTTCATATCCTTCACTCACGTTTTGATGGGGTTGTTTTTCTTCTTATAAATGTGTTTAAGTTCCTTGTAGATTCTGGATATTAGCCCTTTGTCAGCTGGATAGAAAATTTTCTTCCATTCTGTAGGTTTCCTGTTCACTCTGATGGTAGTTTCTTTCGCTGTGCAGAAGCTCTTTAGTTTAATTAGATCCCATTTGTCAATACTGGCTTTTGTTGTCATTGCTTTTGGCATTTTAGTCATGAAGTCTTTGCCCATGCCTATGTCCTGAATGGCATTGCCTAGGTTTTCTTCTAGGGTTTTTATAGTTTTAGGTCTTAAATTTAAATCTTTAATCCATCTTGAGTTAATTTTTGTATAAGTTGCAAGGAAGGGGTCCAGTTTCAGTTTTCTACATATGGTTAGCCAGTTTTCCCAACACCATTTATTAAATAGGGAATCCTTTCCCCATTTCTTGTTTTTGTCAGATTTATCAAGGATCAGATGGTTGTGGATGTGCAGCATTATTTCTGAGGCCTCTGTTCTCTTCCATTGGTCTATATATCTGTTTTGGTACCAGTACCATGCTGTTTTGGTTACTGTAGCCTTGTAGTATAGTTTGAAGTCAGGTAGTGTGATGCCTCCAGTTTTGTTCCTTTTGCTTAGGATTGTCTTGGCTATTTGGACTCCTTTTTGGTTCCATATGAAATTTAAAGTAGTTTTTTCTAATTCTGTGAGGAAAGTCAATCATGGCTTGATGGGGATAGCATTGAATCTATAAATAACTTTGGGCAGTATGGCCATTTTCATGATATTGATTTTTCCTATCCATGAGCATGGAATGTTTTTCCATTTGCGTCCTCTCTCATTTCCTTGAGCAGTTGTTTGTAGTTCTGCTTCACATCCCTTGTGGGTTGTATTCCTGGGTCTTTTATTATCTTTGTAGCAATTGTGAATGGGAGTTCACTCATGATTTGGCTCTCTGCTTGTCTATTCTTGGTGTATAGGAATGCTTGTGATTTTTGCACATTGATTTTGTATCCTGAGACTTTGCTGAAGTTGCTTATCAGCTTAAGGAGATTTTGGGCTGAGATGATGGGGTTTTCTAAATATACAATCATGTCATCTGCAAACAGGAACAATTTGACTTCCTCTCTTCCTATTTGAATACTCTTTCTTTCTTTCTCTTGCCTGATTGCCCTGGCCAGAACGTCCAATACTATGTTGAATAGGAGTGGTGACAGAGGGCATCCTTGTCTTGTGCCGGTTTTCAAAGGGAATGCTTCCAATTTTTGCCCATTCCGTATGATATTGGCTGTGGGTTTGTCATAAATAGCTCTTATTATTTTGAGACACATTCCATCAACACCTGGTTTATTGAGAGTTTTTAGCATGAAGGGGTGTTGAATTTTATCGAAGGCCTTTTCTGCATGTGGTTTTTGTCATTGGTTCTGTTTATGTGATGGATTATGTTTATTATTTTGCATATGTTGAACCAGCCTTGCATCCCAGGGAGGAAATCAACTTGATCGTGGTGGATAAGCTTTTTGATGTGCTGCTGGATTCTGTTTGCCAGTATTTTAATGAAGATTTTTGCATCGATCTTCATCAGGGATATTGGCCTGAAATTTTATTTTTTTGTGCCTCAATTTCAGAACTTATTATTGGTATATTCAGGGATTCGACTTCTTCCTGGTTTAGCCTTGGAAGGGTGTATGTGTCCAGGAATTTATCCATTTCTTCTAGATTTTCTAGTTTATTTGCATAGAGGTGTTTATAGTATTCTCTGATGGTAGGTTGTTTTTCTGTGGGATCAATGGTGATATCCTCTTTATCATTTTTTATTGTGTCTATTTGATTCTTCTCTCTTTTCTTTTTTATTATTCTGGCTAGTGATCTATCTATTTTGTTAATCTCTTCAAAAAGCCAGGTCCTGGATTCATTGATTTTTTTGAAGGGTTTTTCATGTCTCTATCTCCTTCATTTCTGCTCTGATCTTAGTTATTTCTTGTCTTCTGCTAGCTTTTGAATTTGTTTGCTCTTGCTTCTCTAGTTCTTTTAATTGTGATGTTAGGGTGTTGACTTTAGATCTTTCCTGCTTTCTCTTGTGGGCATCTAGTGCTATACATTTCTCTCCAAACATTGCTTTAGCTGTGTCCCAGAGATTCTGGTACATTGCGTCTTTGTTCTCATTAGTTTCAAAGAACTTATTTATTTCTGCCTTAATTTCATTATTTACCCAGTAGTCATTCAGGAGCAGGTTGTTCAGTTTCCATGTAGTTGTGCGGTTTTGAGTAAGTTTCTTAATCCTGAGTTCTAATTTGATTGCACTGTGGTCTGAGAGACTGTTGTGATTTCCGTTCTTTTGCATTTGGTGTGGAGTGTTTTACTTCCAATTATGTGGTCAATTTTAGAATAAGTGTGATGTGGTGCTGCTAAGAATGTATATTCTGATTTGAGGTGGAGAGTTGTGTAGATGTCTGCTTGGTCCAGAGCTGAGTTCAAGTTCTGAGTTCTGTAGGTCTGCTTGGTCCAGAGCTGAGTTTAAGTCCTGAATATCCTTGTTAATTTTCTGTCTCATTGTTCTGTCTAATATTGATAGTGGAGTGTCAAGGTCTCCCATTATTATTGTGTGAGAGTCTAAGTCTCTTTGTAGTCTCTAAGAACTGGCTTTATGAATCTGGGTGCTACTGTATTGGGTGCATATATATGTAGAATAGCTAGCTCTTCTTGTTGCATCGATCCCTTTACCATTATGTGATGCCCTTCTTTGTCTTTTTTTATCTTTGTTGGTTTAAAGTCTGTTTTATAAGAGACTAGGATTGCAACCCAATTTGCCAGTCTGTGTCTTTTAATTGTGGCATTTAGCCCGTTTACATTTAAGGTTAATATTGTTACGTGTTAATCTGATCCTGTCATTATGATGCTAGTTGGTTATTTTGCCTGTTAGTTGATGCAGATTCTTCATAGTGTTGGTGGTCTTTACAGTTTGGTATGTTTTTGCAGTGGCTGGTACTGGTTTTTCCTTTATGTGTTTAGTGCTGCCTTCTGGAGCTCTTGTAAGGCAGGCCTGGTGGTGACAAAATCGCTCAGCATTTGCTTGTCTCTCAGGATTTTATTTCTCCTTTGCTTATGAAGCTTAGTTTGGCTGGATATGAAATTCTGGGCTGAAAATTCTTTTCTTTAAGAATGTTAAATATTGGCCCCCACTCTATTCTGGCTTGTAGGGTTTCAGCAGAGAAATCTGCTATTAGTTTGATGGGCTTCCCTTTGTGAGTAAGCCAACCCTTCTCTCTGGCTGCCCTTAACATTTTTTTCTTCATTTCATCCTTGGTGAATCTGATGATTATGTGTCTTGGGGTTGCTCTTCTCGAGGGGTGTCTTTGTGGTGTTCTCCGTATTTACTGATTTGAATATTGGCCTGTCTTGCTAGGTTGGGGAAGTTCTCCTGGGTAATATCCTAAGAGTGTTTTCAAACTTGGCTCCATTCTCCCCAGCACTTTCAGGTACACCAATTAAACATACGTTTGGTCTTTTCACATAGTCCCATATTTCTTGCAGGCTTTGTTCATTCCTTTTCATTCTTTTTTTCTCTAATCTTGACTTCACACTTTATGTCATTAAGTTGATCTTCAATCTCTGATATCCTTTCTTCTGCTTGATCGATTCAGCTATTGATACTTCTGTATGCTTCACGAAGTTCTTGTACTGTGTTTTTCAGCTCCATCAGATCATTTATGTTTTTCTCTAAAGTGGTTATTCTAGTTAGCAATTCCTCCAGCCTTTTTTCTTTTTTAGCTTCCTTGCATTGGGTTAGAACATGCTCCTTTAGCTCAGAGGAGTTTGTTATTACCCACCTTCTGAAGCCTACTTCTGTCAATTTGTCAAACTCATTCTCCATCCAGTTTTGTTCTCTTGCTGGCAAGGAGTTGTGATCCTTTGCAGGAGAAAAGGTGTTCTGATTTTTGGAATTTTCAGCCTTTTTGTGCTGGTTTTTCCTCATCTTCATGGATTTATCTACCTTTGATCACCCACTGTCTAACCAGTCCCAATGAGATGAGCTGGGTACCTTAGTTGGAAATGCAGAGATTATCTCCTTCCGCGTTGATCTCACTGGGAGCTGCAGAGCGGAGCTACTCCTATTCAGCCATCTTTCCAGATACCTCAAGAAAAATTTTATATCACTACTGCAAATAGAAAAACCAAATTATTTGCCATGAATGGAAAGTAACCGTAAATATAAACATGACAGAGTAAAAATAACAAAACATGGTAATATATTCTAGCTAGTATATTACCTGATGATACTACTCTACCTTGGCAAAATGAAAAATTAGAGAAATTTAGAGACAACACCAAACTGAGACGTCCTCCTTGAGATAATCACAAAGATTAAATGTTGTTTAGGAGGAAATAACTTCATCGTTATGTGATTCAATGCTAATTAATGCCATATCCATGAACATGAAATCATGTCTCATGCTTCCTAATGTTATCTCAGGTATTACCAGTGGTGATACATTTCTGGAAACACTGCTCAGTGGTATCACATGGAGTAGTAAACTGAGTCATACAACATTTTACTGGTAGTTATATTTAAATTTCTATTAAAAATGTTTTTGGCCAGGCACGGTGGCTCACGCCTTGTAATCCCAGCACTTTGGGAGGCCCAGGCAGGCAGATCACGAGGTCAGGAGATCGAGACCACCCTGGCTAACACAGTGAAACCCCGTCTCTACTAAAAATACAAAAAAAAAAAAAATTAGCCAGGCGTGGTGGTGGGCGCCTTGTACTCCCAGCTGCTTGGGAGGCTGAGGCAGGAGAATGGCGTGAACCCGGGAGGCGGAGCATGCAGTGAGCTGAGATCACGCCACTGCACTCCAACCTGGGTGACAGAGCGAGACTCCGCCTCAAAAAAAAAGTTTTTGATTTTAAATTTCATAGGAAATGCTGATTGAATTTCAAGTCTAAAAAACCAGATTACTTGATTTGAATAATTTAGTGCTAATTTAAAAGTGTTTTAATTACAACCCGAGATGAATTTAGGAATCAAAGCCAACTGACTTGTGATTATCCATATCTTTTGTTCGGAGTTAGATCTTATATTAATTGATTTTTGTCTTTCAAAGCATCTAGCATTGGTGGCCCATGTCCAGGGGCCTCATTGTGGTGAGGTGATGATTACTGACCAGGCTATGATCTGGTATAGAAAAATATTCACACTCTATGCTCTCAGGGTCTGGCCTCTGCTTGCCTCCATGTTGTACAGCTGAGAGCAGTGCAAGCTGTTCAATGATGAGATAGAATAAAAATATGTCTCAACAACTGAAATATCTGATTACCCCAAATTATTTCATGTGGAAAAATAATTACTACAGAGGACATTTTAGTTCAGTGACTTGAAGGATACTGAATTATTTGAAATTATGGACTAGGCACCCTGCTATGGTCTGAATACGTCCCCCCTAAATTCATGTCCCCCCAATCTAGCAGTATTCGGAGGTAGGGCTTTGGGGAAAGTATTTATGTCATAAGGGTTTCACCGTTATGAATGGATGAATGCCATTTTAAAGGGGTTTGATGGAGGAAATTCATCCTTCTTATGCCCTTAAGCCTTCTACAATGTTAAGATACAGAAAGAAGACCCTCACCAGATGCCAGTGCCTTAATCATGAACTTCCTAGCCTCCAGAACAGTGAGAATTAAATCTCTATTCTTTGTAAATTATCGTTTCCAATATTATGTTATAGTAACACAAAACAAAGACACTCTAATACTGACTCTTGACTGATTACTAAATTCCAGAAATCAGCTCTTTGGTTCAACATGTAATCAAGCCAACCCTGGAAGACATCGCCTTCTACCTCCAGGGCCAACACTGGCCAACCTTTCCCCACCTCACGCCTGCCTTCTACCCTTGTGGGTTAGTGAGTGTTTCCCTACCAAAATAATAATAATAATAATAAACCTAATGAGTTAAGCATATAGAAGCCTGATTATACTACGAAGAGCATTTACCTTGGAGTCAGAGACTCAAGTTTGAATAGTTACTTAACTTCATTGCTTAACAGCTATGAAGGCTGGGCGAAATCACTCAACATAGCCTGTTTCCTCTCTAAGAAATAAGGGATAATTATAGTTTACTCATGAATTGTAATGAGAGTTCAATTGAGTTAACATTTCAGGTTAGTTGGATTTGACTAAATATTGGTTTAATTCATTTGTTCATTGATTAAAATTTTAATCATTCTCTAAAGTTCTTCTCTATTCTCTCACAATAATACTGTAAATAGCTCTGCTAAACTTGAGCTCTAAAAAGTACTTTTAAAAAATAAAGCGTATAATTAGGTTTAAATATTTTATGATTTAAAGAACAGGGGGAACTAAACTGATGAAACTCATTTTTCAATTTTTTTTTTTTGAGGTGGAGTCTTGCCCTGTCACCCAGGTTGGAGTGCAGTGGCACAATTTCGGCTCACTGCAACCTCCACCTCCCGGGTTCAAGTGATTCTCCTGCCTCAGCCTCCCAAGTAGCTGGGATTACAGGTGCCCACCACAATGCCTGGCTAATTTGTGTTTTTTCTTTTTGTTTGTTTTGAGACAGAGTCTTGCTCTGTCATTCAGGCTAGAATGCAGTGGTGTGATCTCGGCTCACTGCAACCTCTGCCTCCGGGGTTCAAGCGATTCTCCTTCCTCAGTCTCCCTGTAGGTGGGATTATAGGTGCCCACCATCGCGCCTGGATAATTTTTGTATGTTTAGTAGAGATGGGGTTTCACCTTCTTGGCCAGGCTGGTCTCAAACTCCTGACCTCATGATCCACCCACCTCGGCCTCCCAAAGTGCTGGGATTACAGGTGTGAGCCACCATGCCTGGCCTAATTGTTGTATTTTTAGTAGAGACGGAGTTTCACCATGTTGGCCAAGCTGGTCTCGAACTCCTGACCTCAAGTGATCCGCCAGCCTTGGCCTCCCAAAGTGCTGGGATTACAGGCATGAGCCACCATGCCCAGCATCCAGATTTTTTAAAGTAATTTTTCTTGAGCTTTGAGAGAATATGATTTATGAGCAATAAACCAATAAAAAGGCTATGCAGAGTAGATGATGTTTCAAAATACTATTAAGCTAGACTAAAGTACTTAATAAAATAGCTGAATTTATTCTTATATATAATATAAATCTCAGCAAACTGAATCTTTTCAATAAGATATGTAAAGGAACTATAGACCATTCCTAGCATAGTTCAGCTTAGTTGCTGGTTTGGAGAGATAGAAAAGAGTGCTTTAGGCCAGGTCAGGTGGCTTATGCCTGTAATCCCAGAACTTTGGGAGGCTGAGGCGGGTGGGTCATGCAGTCAGGAGTTTGAGACCAGCCTGGCCAACATGGCGAAACCCCATCTCTACTAAAAATACAAAAATTAGCTGGGTGTGGTAGCAGGTACCTGTAATCCCAGCCACTCAGGAGGCTGAGGCAGGAGAATAGCTTGAACCCGGGAGGTGGAGGTTGCAGTGAACCGAGATCAAGCCACTGCACTACAGCCTGGGACAGGGCGAGACTCCATCTCAAAAAAAAAAAAAAAAAAAAAAAAAAGGAAAAAGAAAGAAAAGAGTGCTTTAGGATTAGGATGTTGTTTGAATGTTATATATATATATTTATATATATATATAGTGTGTGTGTGTGTATATTTATATATATATAGTGTGTGTGTGTGTGTGTGTGTGTGTATAAAAGGGACCAAGCAATAAAGAACATTTAGCCAAGTATACTCTTAAAACCAAGTAAAATTTAATGTCATAACTTAAGTTATATTATAGGTGTTGTTCCTAATATTTGGTTTTCGGGCTGTAAAATGTTTCTTTACATTGTAAAACTATGTTACCACTCTGCAACACCTCAGAATAAAACACTGAAAGATCAAGAAATCTGCCAGTGTCTCTTCTTCCTGTGTAAACAGCCCTTTCTAGATAACTGCGTTTATCAGAGTCTGATTTTACTTTTCTCTTTGTACTAAATCTTCTGTTTAAATTAAGTCTTAAACCACCTCTGTGTTTGAATTCCAAAGTTGAATAAATATAGCTGTTATGCATAAATAACCAAAGGAGTGTTTCTCAAATTGTGTCATCCTGATTGTTTTCATTAGAATCAGCTGGAATGATTGTTAAAAGGGTAATTTCCTGGGCTCCACCGCCCCAGTGCTACTGTAATAGAAGAATGACCCTCAAATATGTCCACATCCTAATCCCCAAAACCACAGCCTATGTTGTGTTACCTGGCAAAGGAGAATTAAAGTTGTGGATGGAATAAAGGTTGCTAATCAGCAGGCCTTAAAATAGGGAGATTAAAGCTGGGCACAGTGGCTCACACCTGTAATCCCAACACTTTGGGAGGCCAAGGCAGGAAGATCACTGGAGCCTAGGAGTTAGAGACCAGCATGGGCAACATTGTGAGACCCCTCTACAAAAAATAACTAAATAAATTAAGGAGATTCACCTGGGTTATCCAGATGGATCTAATGTAATCAGAAGGGTCCTTAAAGTAGAATAGGAGGCAGAAGCGAAGAAACAGTCAGAGGAAAGTGTGGCTACAGAAGAAAGGCACAGAGATGCCATGAGGTGGCTTTCAAGGAGAACGAGACCCATGAGCCAAAGAATGTGGGTGCCTTCCAGAAGCAAGAAAAGCGGTTCTCCTCTAGAGCCTTCAGAAAGGAACACAGCATTCCTGACACCGTGATTTTAACCCAATGAGACCCGTTCGAACTTCTAACTACAGAAATGTAAGGTAATAGATTTGCGTTATTTAAGCCACTAAGTTTGTGGTAATTCATTAAAACAGCAATAAGAAACTAAAAATATGCACCAATCAAAGTCTCTGAATATAAGATCAAGGAATGTGCCTTCTTATCAATTTCCCAGGTGAATCTTTTGTACTCTAACATTGGAAAACAACTGGTCTTGAGGGGTTTAAAAAACAAATTGAAGATATTTTAAAGGAAAGATACATTTCTTACCTTTATAATGTAGGCAAAAAAAAAAAAGAAAGAGAGACAAGATAGTCAGGCTTCTGTTTAGAAGACCTACAAAGCTGGGAAAATAAAGAAATAGTTAAGTTAACCTGTTCAGTGATGTATACTGAACACTGAACCCTCCTTACAATGATTATTAAATTTTTCTGTATAAGATATAGATTCTTTATTCAAGTACTATAGGATCTAAAAGAGAGAAAAATTAATGTTGGCTGGAATACATTAATGATAGTTGGAATAAGTGGATTTTCAATGGCAAGTGGAATTGAACACAAATGAAGTATTAATGAAGAAATATTTACAAAAGCAAAGATACCATGTAAAACCTAAAATGGTGCATTTGTGAAGGACAATGAAGCTAAACTGATTAACATGAGAAGCCATGAGGAGCTATGAGGAGTCAATGGCTATCCTAGGAAATTCTAGAAAGTAAAGTTGGGTGGTTAGTATGGACACTGATTACAGAAAGCTTCATAAGGCAAAGATTTTTGCCTAAACTATGGACAAATTGTTATTGAATAGAATACTGTTGGGTGTTTTTAAACATGGTTACCTGATAAAAAAGCAGTCTTTAAGAAAAATTGATCTTGTGGTACTATGCACAATAAATAAAGGAATGAACTAAGGTGACCACTTAGTCAGGATGCTTTAGGGTAACTTATGCTTACAGTGCCTAGGGCTAGATTTTTTTTTTTTTTTTTTAGACAGAGTCTTGCTTGTCACCCAGGCTGGAGTGCAGTGGCATGATCTCAGCTCACTACCACCTCTGCCATCCAGGCTCACATGATTGTCCTCTCTCAGCCTCCCAAGTAGCTGGGATTACAGGTGCATGCCGCCACTCCTGGTTAATTTTTTGTATTTTTAGTAGAGACAGGGTTTCACCATGTTGGCCAGGCTGGTGTTGACTCCTGACCTCAGGTGATCCACCTGCCTCAGCCTCCCAAAGTCCTGGGATTACAGGCATGAGCCACTTCACCCGCCCTACATTTTTTTTAATGACAGACACTATATTAGAGGTGAAGATATCAATATGAACTCATATTTAGCTTAATATAAATCCAAATGTATATATGTAGAAATAGGGATTTCTATATGTATCCATGGAATAGTGTACATATATATGTTTCCTTTCTCGGTTGAGAGGGCCTAAAAGAAACTATACCCCAATACCAATGGGCACACCCAGTGCCCAAATCTTGATTGCAGAGACATTTCTCCAATAAAAGGAAACAGCAATCCTTGGAGAAATAATTGAGTCAAAACTGTGGCAATATGGTAGAATAATGTCCTTCCTCATCAAGAGGTCCACATTCTAATCCCCAGAAACTCTGAATATGTCATGTTAAATGGCAAAGAGGAATTAAGATAGCAGATAGATGATTATTATTATTATTTATTTATTTATTTAGAGAAAGGGTCTCACTTTGATGCTCAGGCTTGTCTCAAATTCCTGGCTTCATATAATCCTCCTGCCTTGGCCTCCCAAAGTGTTAGAATTACAGGTGTGAGCCAACACACCCAGCTCTAGAAGATGGATTGTAAGTTGCTAATCGGCTAGCTCTAACAGAGGGAAATTATTGTGGATTTTTTTTGATGGGTCAATATAACCACAAGAATCCTTAAGTGTAGAAGAGGGAGGCAGAAAAGGAGAACCAGAGAGATGGCAGCATAAGAAAGAATCAACTTGATATTGCTGGCTTTGAAAATGGAAGAATGGAGGCCAGGTTAGGTGGCTCACACCTGTAATCCCAGCACTTTGGGAAGCCAAAGTGGGAGGATTGCTTGAGCCCAGGAGTTCAAGATCAGTCTAGGCAACATGGTGAGATCAAAAAAACAAAACAGAACAAAAAACTAGCTAGGCATAGTGGCACGCACCTGTATTCCCAGCTACTCAGGAGGCTGAGGTGGGAGGATAGTTTGAGCCCAGGAAGTCACGGCTGCACTCCAGTCTGGGTGACAGAGCAAGACTCTGGAAAAAAAAAAAAAAAAAAAGAAAGGAAAGGAGAAAGAAAGGAAAATGGAGGAATGAGACTATGATCCAAGGATGTTAGAAGCCTCTAGAAGATGGAAAAGGTAAAAAACAAAATTTCCCTTTCAGCATCCAGAAAGAATGCAGCCCTTCATATACCTCAATTTTAGCCCAGTGAGACCCATTTTGGAATTCTTACCATCAGAATAACAAGATAATGAATGTGTGTTGTTTTAATCTACTAAGTTTATGGTAACTTGTTACAATAACAATAGGAAACCAATACAGACAAGAAATATACAAGATGACCCTAGAGCATCTTATAGTGCCAGGATGTAAGGAAATGTTTAAAAGAAAAAAAAAAATGAGGTATGTCAAAGGAACATAGGAGCTGAGTGAAAGAGCTTCCAATGGCTAGAGCTGGAACAATTTGAGGAATGAAGTAAATAACAGCATTGAATTATAACTCAAAGTATAATATAAATATCCCTGAGTTCACACTGATATAAATAAATAATTGAATAGGCAAGAATAGACCAATTTCTATGTAGAAATTCAAGTAATTCCTGAAGAAACTCTGTTCTCAAAGAGGGGAGCATAACTACCCACTTCTTAAGTGTGGGCTGCATATAATAGCTTCCTTCCAGAGAATACAGTACAGAAAGGGAGAAAGAGAATAACTTTACAATGGAGAAATCTAACAAACACCACCTCAGCCAGGTGATCAAGGTTAACATTAGCAACAATAATCATGTTGACAGCATGCACTCCTGATACATGATGAGAATGGCACTTTATCTCTGTAGTCTTTCTCCCGAAAACTTATAACCCCAGTATAGTTGTAAGAAAAACTACATACAAACCAACTGAGAGACATTCTAAAAAATACCTAACCAGTACTCCTTAAAACTCTAAAGGTCATCTATAACAAAGAAAATCTGGGAAACTATCACAGCCAAAAGAAGCTTAAGAAGACATTACAACTAAATGCAATGTAATATCCTGGGTAAGATTATGAAATAGAAAAGAAATTAGGTAAAAACCAAGGAGGTATGAATGAATTATGAACTTTAGTTAATAATAATGCATCAGTGTTGTTTGATTAGTTCTGCCAGATATACCATACTAATGTTAAGATGCTAATAATAGGAAAAACTGCATGAAGGATAAAAGAGATTTCTCTATTCTCTTTGCAATTTTCTGTAAATATAAATCCCTTAAATAAAAAAGTTTATTTTTCAAATGACAGAAAGATTCTAGAGGAAGAAACATTTTATGCAAGATTTTAGAGGAAATAATAACTGGGTTAGTGATTAATTAGATAAAGTAGATGAAAACTAATGAATGAGTCATAGATTATGCCAAAGTTTTAGGCCTCTATTGTCAGGAGAATGTAATGCAGTGACAAAGAGAAAGCTTGCTGGTGGTTGAGCAAATAAGTTTGGGACACAACAAATTTGAGACAAAAATGGATAATCCAAGTGTAAACATCATCAGCAGTTGGTGATAAAGAATTGGATGTTGGGTGAACGTTTGTAAATGGAAATGTGGATGTAGATTTAGTCAATCAGTAAATATATATGGAACCACTACTTAAAGAACTCTGTGTGGAGTAGGGAAAGGAAATGTATACTAAAATGAAAACCAAGGCATATGTCTATATAAAAATAATTTAAAAACGCGGATGTGCTTAAATAAGAACTAGCTAAGAGTTCAGTAGACAGAGGCTTCTCCATGCACACTTGTCAGTGTGAATGAAATCAGTAATGAAAAGACAATGATGTGTCCCCCCAAAATTCATATGCTGAGGCCTTAATACCCAATATGGCTGTATCTGGAGATGGGCCTCTAAGGAATTAATTAAAGTTAGATGAGGTAAGGAGTATGGAGTCGTAATCTTCTTAGATTAGTGTCTTCATAAGAAGAGACACCAGAAACCCCCCTTCCCCTTCCCTCACTGCAAGGTGCACACACCAAGAAAAAAGGCCGTGGAGGTATATGGAGAATGTAGCCAGGAAGGGAGACCTCCCCAGAAAATGGGCCAGAACCTTGATCTTGGAATTTCCAGCCTCCAGACTGAGAGAAAATTAATTTATGTTGTTTAAGCCACCCAGCCTGTGGTATTTTGTTTTTGCATCCTGACTGCCTAATACAGATGGTTACCAGAGGGTAAACTGAAAAAAGTGAATAGTGAGTGAGAGCATAAAGTAAGACAAGGAAAAAGAAGCCTTCTTTTGTTTGTTCATAAATATTATTGAAAATTTATCTTGTGCCAGACATTGTACTAGATCCCAAAGTTAGGATAATGAACATGATACAATCTCTACCTGCATAGAACTTACATTTTTGGCATGTCACAAACAAGAAATAATAGAAAAGCCAAATATAGATCATGAGAAGTGGTATGAAGGAAGATGAAAGAAGGAAGATGAAATAAAGAATAATTATATTCAGTGCAGGTGTGTCTTGAGCAGTCAATTAAGAACTCTGAGGAGATAGCATTTAGGCTAAGACCTGAAGGATGAAAATGAGCTAGTTATGCAAAAATGCTGAGGTAAGAGCTTTGCAGACAAAGAGAACAGGAAGTGCAAATGCCTTGGCATCAGAAAGCACCTTGGGAATTTGAAAAACAGAAGAGAGGCCAATTGGATTGCCATAAAATAATTAAAGGAGAATATAAAGGGTAGAAGGTAATATTGTATAGGTATACAGGAGCCACATCATCCAGACAGGCCATTGTAAGAAGAATGGACGTATTCTAAGGACAATGAGAAACCACTGAATTAATCTAAGAAAAAAATGATTCCTGATTTGTGTTTCTAAGTGATTACTGATTGCTATGCGAAGACAAATTTTTTTTGGAGAAGGGCAAGAGAAGAAGCAAAGAAATCTATTTCACATAGTACAGAAAGAGATTGTGGTGACTTAATTTTGAATGGTGGTATGTAGATAGAGGCAAGTGGTAAAACCTGAGATATTATTTGATGGTAGAAAAAAATGAACTAGATGATGAATTGGATGTAGGGAATTGCAGAAAGAGAAAAATTAAAGCTGATACCTGATTATTTTAGAAAATGGATGAATAATGGTGCCATATACTGAGATGAGAGAGAGTTGCAAATAACTAGGTTTGTGAAGAAAGTCAAAAGCTCAGTTTGGGTCATTGGGCTAGAAATTAATTTTGAAAACCATGAGTGTATACAGTACAAGTTACTTAAATCCATGAGACTAAATAAGATCACTTAGGGAGAAAGCTCTGGTAGAATTGAAAAGAGACTAGCTCTGAGCCTTGGCAAAGAGAGAAGGAGTAACAGTGAGGTAAGAGGAAAACCAGGATGATGATGTCACAGAGCCAAGGAAAGAAACGCTTTAGGGAGAGTGTTTTGCTGGGTCTAATGCTGCCAAGGCATCAAATGAGGTAAGAAGAGAGGAGTTGGGTTTGGCAATGCAGAGACTGTGGGAGACCTTGACAAAGGCAGTTTCACTGCAGAGGTGGAAACAGAAGCTAGATTAGAATGGGGTGAATAATTAATTGGAAGAAAGAAAGTGGTGATAGTGAGCATTGATAACATGTTTAAGATGTTAAATAGAAGAATTAAAAGTAATAGGGCAGTATCCAGAAAATAAGATGGAATCAGCAGAAGTGTGTTTACTTTTTTTTTTTTTTTAACATGGGGCATGTCAGATATGTTAATAGGTATGATCTACCAGAAAGGATGAGAGTGATGCTGCTAGATAGAGGAGCAGAGGAGCAAATACTCCTAGTCCGTGACAAAGCAAGAGGGGATTAAATCTAGAGAAAAGTAGGAAGATTTGCATTTGATAATGGCAGGGATATTTCCTTCACTGTAACAAAGAGGGCAAAGTTTCCGTTTGGTTAGATTTCGTGTGGGAAGATGAGGGAGTTTACCTTCAATGTTTTCTATTTTCTTTTCCCTTTTCTTTCTTTTTTTTTCTTCTTCTTCTTCTTCTTCTTCTTCTTATTTTTTTTTTTTTTTTTTGAGACAAGATATCACTTTGCTGCACAGGCTGAAGTGCAGTGGTACAGTCATGGCTCACTGCAGCCTTCACAAACCTAGTCATTTGAACTCCTGGGTTCAGGCAATCCTCCTGCCTCAGCCTCCAGAGTAGCTGGGACTATAGGCATGCTTCACCATGCCTGGCTAATTTTTTTTTTTTAATAGGGACATGATCATGCTATGTTGACCAGGCAGGTCTGGAACTCCTAGGCTCAAGTAATCTTCCCACCTTAGCCTCCCAAAGTGCTGGGATCACAGACTTGAGCCACTGTGCCCAGCAGATACCTTCTATTTTCTCAGTTAAGCAGGGAAGGTGTGTGAAGCACCGGTGAAGTGCAGGTTTTCAACTGTCATCTGAGAAAGTCAAAAGCAAATTTGCTAGAAAAACATACAAGAATGGTAGGCAGTATTGAATGGCTAGTTGAAGTTTTTGTGATGAATTTCAAGTGTTATCAGCCACCCTAGTATTTTCTACCAATGTTCAGCTACTGAAGTTCAAACAAGGAAAACAGTAGTTTGGAGATTACAATAGGGCTAAAGAACTGCAGCAATGGAAGACTCAGGTAAATGAATTAGAAGAACAGGAGGTGATGATCATAAAGTAGGATGCTTCAAATAAAGAATTAGCAGGTGGTTTCATTAGTGGTGATAAGTTCCAGTGGTCTTGTGATAAGTGGCAAAGGTGGGGGTAGAGGTAAACATTGAAAGAAGAGAGGTCAAGGAATAGAGAAGCTAAAGTTCAGAGTGTTTCTTCTACATGGTTCTTGGAATCACTAAGAACAATGACAGGAATGAAGATGTACAGGAAGGCAGTGAGTCAGTAGTTGAAGTATTAAGTGAATGAAGAGAAATGATTAGGAATGTAGATAGGAATTACCGCCAAGAAGTCATGGGTAGTAAAACTGGATAGGAAAACACAGAGTACTTGATCAGCTAAGACTGGAAGGATATTGTCCTAAAGACAATGTAGCATGGCTCTTTTTTATATATATATATTTTATATAAATATATTTATATTACATATATCTTGTATATATTCGTAGTTACATATTTACATAGTTACATAGTTACATATATATGTAACTATGAATAACTCTACAATAAGTGTTTTCATTTTTTAATCATATGCTCTTATCAAGGATTCTGAACATATAATATTTATAAATCACAAATATGCTACTCTGCAGATACAGTTATTACAAAAGAAATTTTATAGGATTAAATATATACATCAGATAAACTAAGCCTAATATTTCATTTTATTTATTAATAATGCAAACATCTTTACTCTCACTAGAAAATTATTAATCATTTTATAATTGAAAATACTTTATTTTTAAAAACCTTCATTTAAACTTTGGAATCAAGTGATTTCAAAGTCTGATACTAAGTTTGGTTTATATCAGTACATGATTTTAATGATTCTCCTAACTGAAAAAGAAACCTCACAAAAACATTTGTGTCCAAATGAAATATATCTCTGGCTATATTTACCAAATTCTGATACTCATTTTTTAATCCTACGTAGCAACTATACAAAAGTTTTCATAACTTTTATATAATAAATATCAATTTATCCTGATGTCACTAAACTTTTCTATAAACTAATAAAAAGTTATAATATTCTTATGTAATAAATGAATTTAAAGCTCACTGAATTCTTTATGTGAAAGGTGTAGAATAAATTAGAAAAATCTTTTTAGCCATGCTGATAAGGGGATTTTATAGAAGCTGTAATAATTTTTAGCTGTATCACTTAAAAATGGAAAATTTTTCAGTTTATATTCAAAATGCCCTTTTCATAACACAAATTTCTTTCAAAAACAAGATACTTTTTAATAATTGCTAAAATACTATTTTTTTTTATCTGTAAGAGATTAAATATAAGAACTGTTTTTGTTGTTTGAGACAGGATCTGGCTCTGTTGCCCAGGCAACAGTTGTACAGTGATACAATCTTGGCTCACTGAAACCTCTACCTCTTGGGCTCAGGCAATCCTCCCACCTCAGTTTCCTAAGTAGCTAGGACTACAGGCGTGCACCACCATACCCGGCTAGTTTTTATATTTTTGGTAGAGATGAGGTTTCGCCACATTGTCCAGGCTGATCTCAAACTCCCAAGCTCAATGGATCCACCCGCCTGCATCTCCCAAAATGCTGGGATTACAGGTGTAAGCCACTGTGCCTGGCCAAGGTTTTTGTTTGTTTGTTTTTTGGTTTGTTTGTTTGTTTTTCTTTCTATAAAGCTGCTTGGTAAAATACATACTTAGAACAATTGGGTTTTTTTGTGTGTGATGGAAAATGACTCACACATCCTGGCCTCACTAGTCTTTGGGGACTCTGTGTACTTATTCCAGCAGCCATTGCAGCAACATACAGGTCTGTGTGACCTGTGTGACTTCACAAGGTACAAACTACCAGCACCTGTCCTCCCATCCTGGGATTCTCTTTTGATGCTAAGGCATAAGATGCCACCACATGATTCCTTGGCAGTCACATATGTACAAGTCCAAAATGTGGGAGAATCAAAGCTCCACGGGGTGAAACTTTGTATTAGTTAGGGTTTTCCAGAGAAACAGGACTATTAGGTTGGTGCAAAAGTAATTGCGGTTTTTGCCATTACTTTTAGTGGTAAAACCACAATTACTTTGCACCAGCCTATAATAAGGGTGTGTGTGTGTGTGTACACATAAAGAGAGATGTATTATAAGAAATTAGTAAGAAATTAGCTCATGAGATTATGCTAAGATGTCCTATGTTCTGCCATTTACCTGAAGACCCAGGAAAGCCATTGTGGTATTGTGAAATATACATCTGGTCTTCTTCCCTGTTTCTCGGCATACAGATACTAAAACCCTTAAAATTTCAGAAATGATGGATTATCTTTTGTATGTTAATGAGATAACCAGTAGGTGTTGAACCCTAGATAGCTTCAGGATGGGAGCTGGTTTCCAGAAAGACCAAGACATAATTAGAGGGTCGAGATTTTCAGCCCTAACCTATGGAGAAGGGAGAGGGGCTGAAGATTGAGTTGGCCATCAGCAATGGCCAATGATATAATCAATCATGCCTATGCAATGAAGCCACCATAAAAACTCAAAAAGACAGAGTTTGGAACAGCTTCTGGATAGCTGAACATGTGAAAGTTTCTGGAAAGTAATGTGCCAGTGAGAGCACAAAAGCTCCATGTCCCTTCTTCCATACTTTAATCTATGCACTTTTCCATCTGGTTGTTCATCTGTATTTTTTATAATGTCCTTCATAATAAGTGGGTAAATGTAAGTGTCTCACTGAGTTATGTGAGAACCTCTAGTAAATTAATAGAAACTGAGAAGGGGGGTCATGGGAACCCTGATTTATGGCTGCTCTGTCGGAAGCACAGGCCACAACCTGGGGCTTGCAGTTGGCATCTGAAGTGGAGGACACTCTTGGGGGACTGAGCCCTCAACCTGTGGAGTCTGATGTTATCTCCAGGTAGACAGTGTCAGGATTGAATTGAACTATAGGACACCCAGCTTGTGTCTGCTGGAGGAGTGCTTGCTTGGTGTGTGGAGAGATAACCTCACACATCTGGCCTCTGAAGTGTTGTATTGAGTATGTTAGTAGAGAGTCTGAAAAACATTTGGGTTTGTTTTTCCCATGTATTATAGCCAGAAATGTAGTTCTGGAAAGCTGATGGTGCTGATTTCAGTGTAGGTCTGAAGACCTGAGAACCAGGAGCACTCAGGGAAAAGATTGATGCCTCATCTCAAGCAGTCACACAGAGAGCAAATTCAACCTTCCTCTACCTTTTTGTTCTATTCAGGCCCTCAACAGACTGCATGATGCCCATCCACATTGCGGAGAACAATCTGCTTTACTTGATCTACTGATTTAAATGCTAATCTCTTCTAGAAATAACTTCACAGACACCTCTAATAATGTTTTACCATACATCTGGACATCCAGTATCCCAGTTAGGTTGACACATAAAATTAATAATCACAAGCTTTGGCCAAGAGAAGAAGGCCAGAAGATTATTACTTCCCCATTTCTCCTCCCAAGGGACTCTCTTGGGAAGATGAAGTCATTTATAAAGCCTCTAAGAAGATGGCCACATGAGACTGAGCCATGGCATTTGACACTAGTAGTGGCATTCTGGTTAATGCAGCTTTGTATTGGCTCTCTCTCTCATTTCTTGCCACATTCTTGCTTTGCTTCATCCTGGGCCTAAGGATTGCATTACAGATGAGGATATAACATATAATCCTTCCCCTCAGTCTCTAAACCTAAGTTAATAGAAATACTTTTTCGTGAGGTAAAGAATGAACCTCTAATTGTATAAAATATGCTCATGGTAACACCTCCTCAAATTACAAAGTATTTCAAGTAATACAGGAGATATACAGCAGGTCCTCCTGGTATATGATTCAATGTCATTTTGTTACAATGTTGATGAGAAAAAAAATGTATTCCTGGCTGAGGTCACTAACTGTGTAGAGTCTGCCTGTGTGTTCTCTCCATGTCTGTGTGAGTTTTCTCTGGGTACTCTGGTTTCTTCCCACATCCCAGTGATGTGCACATTAGGTTAATTGGCACATCTAAATTGTCCTGGTCTGAGTGAGCGTGGATGTGAATGTGCTCTGCGATGGGATGGTGTCCTCTCCAGGGCTGGTTCCTGCCTTGAGCCCTGAGCTGCCAGGAAAGGCTCCAGCTACCGGCAACCATGAACTGGAATAAGCAGGTAAAAAATTATCTTACTTGTTTTATTAATCGTTAAATGTATGTGTAGCTCACATTTATTTCAATGTTTATTATTAGAAGTGTTTTGGTCTTTATTTAGAAGTTTGGTGAGTTTTGTGACCAGAAATATGCTATAGAAACTTAACTTTGGTTTATATTAGTTATCCTATGGTAAAATTGGTTTTGTTGTACACTGTTTTGGTTCAAGTCAGTTTCCAAGAACCTACTGATGACGTTAGTGAGGACGTACTACAATCATCTGATCCATTTAACCAAGTACATTTAATTGCAATATGTGGTAACATAATTTTACATAAATGTGGTGCCAGTGTAAAACCTTCCGGTGTAAATCCTGTGTGGGATTCGTTTCTTAGGCATACCTTGCATATTGTATGTAAAATGGGACCATCAGACAAAAAAGCCTGATTTTGTCAGTATCAATTAATATATTAAACACAAGTAAAGCTTAATATCTCTGTCTTTCTTTTTTTTTTTTTTTTTTTTTGAGACGGAGTCTTGCTCTTTCGCCCAGGCTGGACCTAGCTATATTTAGAATTGACTTGCACGCCTTCTTGGAAGTATACATCTCCATTTTGGAGACCAGTGTTCTAGAAGCTTCACAGTCAATGCCTATATGGCAACAATTCCCTCCGTAGTAGTGGTGAAGTCATGAGACATCAATGTCCTACATGAAGGAGATAGTTATAGCCCAATAGATGGGGAAAATAATATAAATTTAGAGAACTAATTTTAGTCACCTCCTAGGAAGATAGAGTGCAAAGCTATTTGAAGCAAAGACCCCTCTCTCACAGTATGTGTTAATTTCTTATTCAGCATTTAGGTATAAATTGTTCATTTTGAAATAAATTGTTCTATCAAATGACCTGGGTGTCATCTACCACTAATTTTATCTTTTAAGTATAGCTATTAATCATAAGCTTTAATTCAAAATATTTAGTACTATACATGTTTTTATCAGAGATCTATTTAAATTACACTTACCCTATGCAAAGGTGTAAGAATGATACAACGGAATTTGGGGACTCAGGGGAAAGGGTGGGAGGGGAGTGAGGAGACTACACATTGGATACAGTGTACACTGCTCAGGTGATGGGTGCACTAAAATCTCAGAAATCACCACTAAAGAACTTGTTCATGTAACCAAACACCACCTGTTCCCCCAAAACCTATTGAGATAAAATTTAAAAATTATACTTCCTGCAACAGATATGAGTTATCTCCAGCCTAAATCATTTCCATTTTAGCATTTAAACTGAAGTTTTCTATTTTACAAAAAGTAGGACTGTTATTGCACAAATTTTAATTTCCTTAATTATGTATAAAATATATTTTTAAAACAGTAGAATTAATATGTCTTTAATTCATAATACTTTTCACAGATATTTGGGGAAGTTTCTTTCAGGAAACAGCCAAAATTCTAACCGCTACATATTGGCTAATAGTCAAAAATCATAGTTTAAGTAAATACTGTTGTTTGAGGTTATAATTTAAATGCCAGTTATAAATAAGTGTATTAAAAACTTCAATGTCTAATTTGAAACAATTGTATATGAAAAGATCACATTTCAACCACAATCTCCAATTAGAAGATGTATTGTGTAGATCTTTTTTTATAATTCTACACAAAAATACAACAAAAAAAGAAAACTACAGGCTAATATCCCTGATGAACATAGATGCAAAAAATCTCAACAATATAGTAGAAAACTGAATCTACCAACATATCAAAAAGATTATACATGATCAAGTTGGATTTTTATTGTCATTTTTTTTAGATGGGGTCTTAATATGTTCCCCAAGCTGGTCTCTTACTATGTTCCCTAAGTTGGTCTCAAACTCCTGGGCTCAAACAATCCTCCCACCTCAGGAATGGGGGGATTGTTGCAACCACACATATTGAATCTACAGGCATGTGCCTCTGAGCCTGGCTTCAAGTTCAAGTGGGATTTATCCCAAGGATGCAAGGATGGTTCAAAACATGCAAGTCAAAAATCGTGATATATCACATCAATAGAATGAAGAATAATAAAAAAGATCATTTCAATAGATGCAGAAAAAGCATTTCATAATATTCAATATCACTTAATGATAAAAACTTTCAACAAATTAGGCACAGAAGGAAAGCACCTCAACACAATAAAAGCCATATATGACAAACCCACAGCTAACATACTGAATGGGGAAAAGATGGAAGCTTTTCCTCTAAAAACTGGAATGAGACAAGGATGCTCACTTTCACTACTCTTATTCAACATAGTATTGGAAGTCCTAATTAGATCAGTTAGGCAAGAGAAAGAAATAAAAGCCATTCAGATTGGAAAGGAAGAAGTCAAACTGTCCCTGTTTGCGGATGACATGATCTTATATATAGATAATGCTAAAGATTACCAAAAAACTCTTAGAGCTGATAAACAAATTTGGTAAAGTTGCAAGATACATAATCAGCATACAAAAATCAGTAGCATTTCCATTTATAATAATACCTACCCAAAGAAGTCTAGGAATAAATTTAATAAAGGGGGTGACATATCTCTAAAATGAAATCTATAAAACACTGATGAAAAAAATTAAGAGGACACAAAAAAATGAAAAGTCATCCTATATTTATGGATTGCCAGAATTAATATTTTTAAAATTACCATGCCATCCAAGGTAATCTACATATTCAATCCAATCCCTATCAAAATACCAATAACATTCTTCACAAAAATAGAAAAGAAACCCTGAAATCCAAACAGCCAAAGCAATCCTAAGCAGAAACAAAAACAAAACAAAACAAAAACAAAACAAAACAAAAACAAAAACAAAGCTGGCAGCATCACACTACCTGACTTCAAAATATACAACAAAGCTATAGTAACTACATGGCATAATATTGCATAAAAATAGACGCATAGACATAGAGAACCTAGAAATCACATACTTATAAAATTGTGCTTCTGCTCTTTAGGAAGAAATGTGGATAGATATGTTATGGGCAACAAATAGTGACTGCCGCCATGGTTGTATAAATTCCTGCTCCTGTAGAAGTGTGTGTGTTTGTGTGTGTATGTGTTTTACTTGCTAATATAAGGTTTTTTTTTTCAGTCATTTTGGAAGTTTGTTGTATGTTATAGGTAAACTCTGGTTCACATTCACATTTTCATGATAAATGGTTAAGCATTTTTTCCATATATTTATGGCCATCTGAGTCTCCTCTTCTGTGAACTATGTTTATGTTTTTGTTCTCTTTTGATATTTCTTATCTACTTGGGGAGCTCTTTATAGTCTAGATATGAATTATTTTGTAAGATGTATGCATCACAGATATTTTCTCCTGGTCTGTGTGCTATGGACTGAATGTTTGTGTCCCCCAGAAACTCCTATGTTGAAATCCAACCCTCCCACCCCTGTCCTGCCTTCCAATGTGATAGTATTTGGATCTGAGGCCAATGGAAAGTGATTATATCATGAGGGTGAATCCCTCATAAATAGGCTCTTGTAAAAAGTACTCCAGAGAGCCATCTTGTTTTTCTGCCATGTGAAGACATAGTGAGAAGACGGTGGTCTATAAACTAGAAAGTGGGCTCACTTTGACTTGGACTGCTCAGCCTCCAGAAACTATGAGAAATAAATGTTGTTTAAGCCACTCAGTCTATGGTATTTTTTTGTACAGCCAGAATGGACTAAGACACTGTAACTTACCTTTTAATTGTATTTCGGTGTCTTTTACAGAACATATGTTTTATTTAATGTTATTAAAAAAAGATCAATGTATTTTATAGTTTATGCCATTGCATCTAGCTTAAGAAAGCTTTCCTTACTGGAAGTCATAAATTCTCCTATCTTTTTCTAAAAGTCTTAAAGTTTTGCTCTTTATATTTAAGTTTCTTTCATCTGAAGTATATTCCACGTAAATAGAGTGAGGCAGAGATCTTTCTGACTTTTTCCCATGTGACTAACCAATTATCCTGGCATTATTTGTTTTTTTTTATTTTACTCCTTGGTTTTAATGTCACACTTGTCATACACCAAGTTAACAAATATGTGAATCTGTTCTGAGTTTTGTTTTGTTGGTCTATTAATTTTATTTCTGACACAATACAGTCATATAATTACAACTTTAGAAAATCAATATCTGGTAGAGTAATATCAGTGAAACTGATTTATGAATTGCAAGTAAAAATTTTAAGGCCACCATGTCAATGTAATTAGCACTGGCCTACAGATAACCTATTGATTTGACTACTTTGCTCTTGTATGTAGAAACTTTGCTTAACTCTCCTATTCTAGTTCTTCAGTTGTACAACTATTGGATTTTCTATAAAAAAGAATATTCAAATAATCAATATTTGATCTTCCCTAATCCATATAACTGGTTATTTCTTTCTTATTTCATTGGTTAGTAACTTCAGAGCAATGATGATTATTGGTGGAGATAATAAGTACTAATGCTTGTTCCTAATGTTAATGAGAATTTTATAACTCTCATACATTATTTCTAGGATAAATCATATTTGATCATAATTCGTTTTTTAAAATGCTTGATTCAATTTGTCAACATCTTATGATACTTGCATGTACTCATAAGGAAGATTAACCTATAATTTTTCTTTCTCTTATTTTTCTAGTTCAGGTAACTAGAATATATTAACTTCATGAGAGAAACTACAGAATTTTCCTCTTTTTCTATATTTTGTAGCATTTTGTGAAAAAGAGATTTTTCTGTGCTTTGAATGTTTGTTGGTAATACCTGTGTAAAATTTTCTAGACTTACTGTTATTTATTTTGGGTAGGTTTTTGCTTACTAATTCAATTTTTCCGAAGGCTTTCTCCTCAGACATAGGTTTCAATCTTGAGTCAATTTTGGTAATTTAAATTTTTAGTGATGCTCACCTGCAAAGGGCCAGGTCTGGCATACAGTTTGAAATTTGCTGCCAGAGTCCCATTTTGCAATCCCGAACTTCTGGTGGAGACTGGGGTGTCCATGGCCCACTACCCAGTGGTGAGTAGACTCTGCTCCCAGACTGTTGCAAGAAGCTTAAAGGATGGCCTCCAGATCTGGAACAGTTATGTTCTCATATTAATAAAAAGATTAACAATATTTTAAAAAATCTGTCATTGAGAAACTGGCCAAGAACCTACCTTGAAGAATATCTTAATAGGAGATGAGATCACTGTAAGAAATGAACTTCTAAATAAATTTGAATAGGAAATTCAGTATTAAGAACAAACCAACAATTCACTCAAGGGACTCTGTAAATCTCTTAAAGAATATTATAAAATGTGGAATATCTCAAGGAAAACTTTCCTTCCCATGTGCCTCAAATAACAGGTCTCAAACTCCTAGCCTCAATCAATCCTCCCACTTCAGCCTCCCAAAGTGCTGGGATTACAGGTGTGAGCCACCGTCCCCAGCCATAATTTCTTTATATTTTGTTTCTTTAGCTTTTTCATCTTCTATCCTATTTCATATAAAATTCAAACTTTTTTGGATAAATTTTTTAATCAAATGCTTCCATTTGAGTTAGTTTTAGAATTTGTTTTTATAAAATTTTAGCATGTAATTTTAAAATAATTTTTTATATTTTAAGATCATACCTGTCCATGTGACTCCAATTCAACTGTAAAAGATCTGAGAAATATTTGATCTGTTGTCCAGGAAGAAAAGGAAAGGAGGAACATTCTTCTATCATTTCACTCTTACCTGTATATGAAGAATATACTTATCTCCCCCTAAGGAGGGCAATCTGAAGTCCCTTCTAGTGAGTGCGTTCAGCTCAAAGCCAAAGACATTCAAGAAATGTGTCATCTTCTCCAATACGTGAATGATCGAATTCTCCTGAAATAAAATCCCATGAACTGAAGAACTATCCTATCTGTCTTTACCACCACTCCCATATACACCTACATATGAGGGTGCATGCATGCACATGAACACACACACATCTAATATACAAAATGAATCAAGGACAGGAGTAGCTGTAGTAGGAATCTGATTAGTAAGGGTAGGAATGGAAGGCAAGCGACAGTACCCAGTGCATATAGATCTTAAACAACAGATCGCCAAATACACTGCAGAATGATAACAGAGTCTGAAATGTAATACATCAAGTGTTAATGTGCCAGACCTAGAAGTGGCAAATGTCACTTGGACATATTCCACTGGCTAAAACTCAGTTACACAGGTCCAATAAAATTATAAAAAGCCTATGTAAGTTTTGGTTGTATGCCAAAAAAGAAGAGGACAAAATGGATATTGATGTGCACTAATAGTCTGTGTCATCATGGTGACATGATCCTTCTGTCATGAAGTAATCAACCTCTTTAGAGAAGAATCATTATTAGACTTAACGTTGTTTTCTAATATCAATATTACTGTCAGATCTATTTTGGTCAGATTCCTGGTGTACATTTTTTCAACCTATGACAGTAAGTTCTCAACGTTGTTGATAGGGTCTTGGAAACTTCAACTTCAAGTGAGATGCCATGTAACAAAACCAGTTTTACCATAGGCTAATTAATGTAAACAAGAATTAGTTCCTATGGCATATTTGTATCACAAAAACATCACCAAATTTCTAAGTGAAGACTTGAAACACTTCTAATGTTAAATATTGATATAAATGTAAGCTATACATACATTTAAGAAAAATCATCAAAAATAAGTAAGCTATTTGTCCAATTTTTGGTGAATCAGTGAGTGACAACAGTCATCCTGGTGGTAGGTTAAATCAAGAAATAAATGTTTGCAAAGTGAAAATTGTCAGGAGTACCTCCTACCAACACACAGTTCAAAAACAAACAATATTCAATAAGGCAGACTCTCTAGGCACTTTCATACAACATTGCTTATTATTTTGCATTTGTATGATCATCAAATACTTTATATTTTATCTTACCATAATTTGTATTCATTTATTCATTTTCTAACCCACTTATTCCAGTTTAGGTTACAGGAGGCCAAAGCCCATTCAGCAGCTCAGGATACAAGGTGGGAAGCAACCCTGGCCATGACACCATCCCATCACAGGGCACACTCATACATATACCCACACTCACCTTGACTGAGATCGCTGACACATGCCCACTCACCTAAAATACACATCTTCAGGATGTGGGAAGAAACTGGAGTACCTGAAGAAAATCCACACAGACATGGGGAAAAGGTGCAAATTTCACAAAGACATTAGCCTCAACCACGAATTAATTTTTTTCCCATCAACATTATAACAAAGTAACATTATCTGAGCACCTGATATAATTTCAGTCTTTTGAGATTATTATTATTATGAGACAAAATCTCAGTTTGTAGCCCTAGGTAGAATGCAGTGGTGCAACCTCAGCTCCCGGCAACTTTCATCTCCGGGTTCAAGTGATTCTCATGCCTCAGCCTGCAGAGTAGCTGGGATTACAGGTGTGTGCCACCATGCTTGGCTAATTTTTGTATTTTTAGTAGAGATGAGGTTTCACCATGTTAGCCAGGCTGGTCTCGAACTATTGAGCTCAAGCTATTCACCTGCTTCAGCCTCCCAAACTGCTGCAATTACAGGCAAGAACCACTGCGCCCGGCCTCTTGAGATTATTGTATTTTGGGTGTGATTCTTTAAAAAAGCACATAGCCTAAACTTAGTTTTTTAAATCCAATCTGAGAATCTCTGTATTTTCAGGTGAATTTAATCCATTTTCAGTTTTACAAGTTTGATACTAGAAAACATATTTTCAAAGAGCAAAACTATCATTCAAGATGTATTGTGAAATAAACATTTCTCAGAATAAGACAGAATGTACCACTTGCAGACCCTCTTTAAAATAACTGCTGAAGTATGCAGAATGCAAAAAGCAATGTCTGTAAAAAATAATACTTGGTGAACATGTTGATAAATCTGATTAAATACTCTAAAAAGTGAATTTGGGGGTTCTTGACGACTTGAAATATGGTACGATTAAAGACAGGAGTGGGATGTTAAACTTAAAATATTTCAGACTACTTGAGTTTGAAACGAACTGGATAGAAATATTGATGGGCGATGTGTGCTACAGAAACAGAGTTAGCAACTATCAATAAAGGAGAAGAAAATCACAGAAATGTTTTTGGATGAAGTGCTTTCCCCAGCAGGGAAGTGAATCTAACTAATCCTAAGTAATGTAATGAAGTAGGCAAATGACTTTTCTACAGGCTCTTGCCTGTAATCCCAGCACTTTGGGAAGCTGAAGCGGGTGAAAAGAACCAAAATGTACAATGTCTCAAACACAATAAAAGTTTATTTTTCTTATACATAAACAGACCAACATAACTATAAGTTAGTAGGTGAAGCTGGAGGTGATTCTGCTCCACATAATCATTCAGGGACCCAATCTGAAGGAGATTTTATCTACCACAGGTAACTTCCAGGGTCACTCTAAACAAAAACATTCAGCCAATAAAAAGGAGAAGAGCATGTCTGAACATGTTGTGCCTTTTCTCAGTGAATAATGTCAAGGGGCACATGATATCAATGTATCTCAAGGGTAACATAATCAGTACTGAGATGTATCAATCATGTGTCTTCTACTATGACACACTGAGAAAGACAGAAAGACTGCTGTCCTAGTCTTGCAAAAAATGCCTAACCTGAATGTGATTATGAGGAAACATAAAACACATACTGAGGGATATTCTTCAAAATACCTGACCATCTGCTGTCGGTGAGTACAGGAAAAAACAAAAACAAACCTGACCAGTTAGCTTTAAAAGTATCAAAGCTATGGAAGACAGGGAACTGAAAGTCAAGGAAAGACTGAGGAACTCTCATAGATTGGAAGAGACCAAGGAGACATGACACCTAAATGCAATGTGTGGATCAGATAAAAACATTAGGGAAATAAATAATGAAATTTGAATAAGATCTATAAATTAGTTAATATTTTCTCAATATTTCCTGCTTGATACTTGCTATGTGGTAAGATGCTAACACTAGTTTGACAAAGTAAATATAGGAATTCTGTGTCATACTTAGTAACTTTTTTCTAATCTTGAACTTTTTTCAAAATGAAAAGTTTTTTAAAGAAATGAATAAGCAAATAAAGTCCCATCATGTTCCCATGTATATGAAAAGCTGTTACCAGAAATAGAAAAGATTGTGAAGTCCACTTAATAGGTGCCACTACCCTTCCTGTTCTTCATTCTGTACCTAAAGTATCATATTAGCCACATCTGAATGAATTTATTTATAACTAGGATGGCCCCTACCCTTTTTGGAGTGTAACTAATACACTTCAGAGTGTAAGTGTTTAACCCACTTTCTGCTATGTCAGGCATCCAGATTACAAATCTAACTTCTTTCATAACAATTCCAGTTATGCTTCTAATATTCCCCTTACATCCATTAGTGTCGGGAAAGACAGACAATTTCAGTCCAGCTTTGCTTTGACTACAGCAGAGTAACATTCACAGTGCTGGTGAGTCATAGCAAAACATGGAAGTTGGGTGATACCCTGGCCTCTCTGGTGCCTCAGGTTCAAATGTGGACCAACTGTGCCACTTAAGAATTATCAAATATTGACTGCTTCTCATCCAGGATTATATTGAATAAATGGAAATTTCAGCTGAACTGGCTAGGGTACTTCGACTTAACAGACATGAAACAGTTGAGATTAGGGCTAGAGTGGCTAGCACTTTTGAACACAAAATGATATGGTAACACATTGTTTTCTCCAGAAATGATACAACAAGCTCAGAGGTTAGGCAATAGTGAAGACTCTCAGGCAGAAAGACAAGGCCACAGGGAGGAAGTTGGCAACTGTTGTCAGTCACAAAGAAAGAAGGAAATCACAAGTGTATTCTCTCATGGGGCACTTTGTCTAGGGCATTTAACAAATTAGTTAAGGTAAGCTAACTGCCTAACAGCTATAAGAAGTTGACCCAAAATAATGATTCAAATATAATGAAAATTGATTTCTCTTATACATAAGCAGACCAAGGCAGCTGAAGGTTTTCATGTAGCATTGTTTGTTTGTTTGTTTTTTGGTCCACCACAGTCATCCAGGGACCAGGACTAAAGGAGACTGCTGACTTGCATACACATCTTCCAAGAACACACTGGGCATCAACATCCAACAAGTGAAAAAAGGAAGGAGCATGTAGGATGCCATGGACCTGGTCTCAAAATGACACACAGTACTTTCTCTAATATTCCACTGGCTGGATTTCATCTTACGGGTATGCATAACTGCAAGGAATTCATACCTAACTGCAAGGTAATGTTTAGTGGTTCATCCAAGAATAAAAGGAAAAGGGTCTAGTAAACAGTGGTTAGCCTGTGCCAAAAACTTCCATTATATACATGCTTGTAAACAATAATATTTTTAGTGTTTCTGCCTGTACTCAAGCAAAAATTTAAGAGTATATACAACAGTCTTTGCTCTCTAGAAGGCTACAGGTTACTATGGATTATAGATGTTGGGAGGAGGTGGAAGTAGTCTATTTACTCCTACTCTTCTTAAGGTATTATTTTTACTTTGTAATAGATAAGGGAGGGGAGCAGACTCATATAGAACAACTGTGCCTCTTAAGAGAGTGGTTCTCTTTTAAGAGAAGAGCAAATCACCAGAGAGTGTTCATGCTTTCATCAGATTGCAGGCCCCTAAAAACCTGGTTCCTCTTCACTGCCTTTTTAAAATTCACCTTTCCTACCCTACTGCAATGAACTTGGATGTTTGTAGAAAGTAACTTTAGCATCATGAAATCAGTGTGAGGGATTCACCCCTGTCTGGCCCATCAGATTTTCCTTTGTGTGTGTGCATGTGGTTGCTCTTTTTTATTTTTCTTTCTTTTTCTTTTCTTTTTTTTTTTTTTTGAGACAGTCTTATTCTGTCACCCAGGCTGGAGTGCAGTGTTGCAATCTCGGCTCACTGCAACCTCTGCCTCCCAGGTTTAAGCGATCCTCTCACTTTGGCCACCCGAGTAGCTGGGATTACAGGCATATGACACCATACCCAGCTAATTTTTTTGTATTTTTAGTAGAGATGGGGTCTCACCATGTTGGCCAGGCTGGTCTTGAACTCCTGACCTCAAGTGATACACTCACCTCGGCCTCCCAAAGTGCTAGGATTACAGGCTTGAGCACTGCATCCAGCCACTCTCTTTGATTTCTTACAGTTCATATGAAGAGAAACAAATTTGTGCAATGAAATGTCCATGAAACAATTCACACTCTTCACAAATTTAGAAAGAAACTAAGGACAGGGATTTTTTTTTATATATATAATGCTAACCCCAAAGCATTATCTTTATACACTAAATGCAGTATGCTATAGTAAGAATGAAGTCAAATATAGGCTATGTATATATTAAGATGCTAAGTGGAAAAAAGTTTGTTTCTTCAACTGATAGCCTCTCTGTCTCCTGATCATTCCATTCTTCAGTCCCAAGGTGCACTGAATTCAGAATTAGAAGACTCAGTTTTAGTTCTTGCTCTGCCACTCTGGCAACTATGAATTTTGGCAAACTAATTTTTCTATATGTATATCTTCATCTGTAAAATGGGAAAAAGAACTGCTTTGCCTCACCAGGGTTTTGTCAAGTAGAAATGAGAAGCAACATTCACCTGACAACTTTATAAGTCACTTTACACATTACATTTTTGCACAATCACTAATGATCTTAGGATCAGAGTGTCAAGGATCCAACCCAGGGTGTTTTCTTATTCCTGACATTACCTCATGCTCTTGGCCATGGTTGTTGACCTTCAGGGCATTGTGCCCGAGATACCTTTTTGTGTTTTTATTCCGTTCCTGGTTTCCTGCTAGGATGTTTTTTTACTTCTGTTTTTTACAAAAAAATGTTGTTCTTTGGCAAATGTATTTCAGTTTATTGTGATGTTTATATTTTACACAAAATATAAATCTATTTTATTAAATTTAAAAATCAATTCATTTCAAAATGATTAAGAAATTTTAAAAGACCAATAGGTTTTAAAAAGTATTGCAAGAACTCAGAAGGTATAGCAAAAAAGGAAATCCATTACTGCATCTTAATTATGAAAAAGTTGTTTTTGACAAAATTTTGCTAATATGAAGAGAAAACATTATAATGAAAGAAAAACTAAGTTTCATCATATAATCTGTGGTAATAGGTAAAAATGTGTATGTAAATCTAATGATTTTTATAAGGTAATGAAAAAATATGAAAAAGAGATTTTTTTCATGCTCACTAATGTTCCTTTATTTTCAGATCCCTGTTGTAGAGCTATTGGTTTACTCAGACTTTCCCTATGAAATAGTCACCATCTGCCTGATTAGTCTGTTTCCTTGGTATCCTGCCCATTCTTGTTATTTGAGTTTCTGCTCTATTTCAAGAAATGCACTCATTAGGGACGGTCACATCTGTGATCATTTGAAAAGAAGTATACATATTCAAAAAACATCTAATAGCACCTTGGCATTTTATTAAATATAAACAAGAAAAGTCTCTTTTTGCCTGCCTTACTCTTAAATGCTAACAAAATATAGCATGATCTTTGAGGTCCCTTCCCCCATTTGGAAATTGCACGAGACTAAAATAAAAAAAAGAAGTGCTCAACACAATTCAGACATTTTCATTATATACACACTTATAAGCACATACAGAGAAAAAATGCCATCTGTTAAAAATAGGTAACTGAATACTAGCTGAGGATAAAAAATGTAAAACAGGTTATTTGCTTATTCCGATGACTATTTATATCTGGCTATCTCCTAAAACTCCTGAAGTGATAAGACAATACAAATAAACAGTATAAACACTTTTCCCCTTAAACTCTCTTAGAATGTATGCTCCACGTGGACTAGAATTTTTATCTGTTTTTTCACTAATGGGTCCTAAGTAACAGGACACATAGTTAAATATCTGGCTGTTTTAGGCAGAATTCTAAGATGGCCCTCCAAGATTCCCAGCCTCTGATGTATTCTCCTACTTATTCAAACACTAATCTAAGAACTGCTATGAAGACATTTTACGGGTATAATTAATGTTACAAATCATTGGCCTTAAGAAAGGGAGAGCATCCTGGTGGGCCTGACCTAATCCCATGAGTCTTTAAAAACTCAGTTTTTCTCTGCTGATTTCAGAAGTCAGAGAGAAGCATATGACACGTTCAGAAGAAAGGAACTGCCATATTGTGGACAAGGTCACATGGCAGGGAATGGTGGGCAGCCTCTAGAAGCTAAGAGCAGCCCCCAGCTGACAGCCAGCAAGACATCAGAGACTTCAGTCCTACTATCCCAGAAACTGAATTCTGCCAACAACCTGGACGAGCCTGGACAGAAACCTGAGCCCAGAGTGAGAAGTGCAGCCCCAGCCAACACCTGGATTTCAGCCTGATGAGACCCTGAGAAGAGAATCCACTCATGATGCATCTGGAATTCTGACCTAGAGAACTGTGAGTTTGTAAATTTGTGTTGTTTTAAGTTGCTAAGTTTGTGATAATTTGTGATGCAGCAATAGAAAACTGATATCCTGTGCCGGGCACAGTAGGTCATGCCTGTAATCCCAGCACTTTGCAGGGCCGAGGCAGGCAGATCACAAGGTCAGACGTTCAAGACCAGCCTGGCCAACATGGTGAAACCCCACCTCTACTAAAAATACAAAAATTATCCGGGCATGGTGGCACACACCTGTAATCCCAACTACTTGGGAGACTGAGGCAGGAGAATCAATTGAACCCAGGAGGCGGAGGTTGCAGTGAGCCGAGATTTCGCCACCATACTCCATCCTGGGTGACAGAGTGAGACTCCATCTTAAAAAAAAGCAAAAAAACAAAAAAACTGATGTCCTGTCCTATAGTAGGCATTTAATAAATATATTGGAATGAATGAATGAATGAATGAATGAATGAAATTTTGATATGTTACATGGTAAAGGTAAGATAATTATAAGAAAGGCAAAATATGAAACTAGTGATTTTAGAACCAAGTTCTGGATAGTTTTAATAACCACATATCTTGTATTATTTATATACATTCATGTGACATTAATATGTCATCTTTAAATAAAAAATACTAAAATAATAATAATACATGAAAAAGGCATGTGTAATGTATATTATATATATTTGCATTAATATTTTACATTTAAATGAAAGAAGCTTAGAGTAAATTAGTCTACAAGCCCACCTCAAATTTATTTTGAATGTAGGAAGAATATCATTTATACTTACATTTTTAGTTCATGAAACATAATTTACTTCACTTAGAATAGCTATACTATTAAATTTATGGTTGGACTTGCAATTAATACTTTGGAACTTTACCCTATCTTCCTTTTAAATATGGTGTATAAAATTGGAAAAGATTCAAATAAATATACAATCAATGTTCTCAGAAATCAGTACATAAGTTTTCAGAAATTCACCAATTAAAGTTTGACTAAATGGTTAGGAAGAAAAATCAGCGTGATGTGTTTCTACGTAACATCTATGATGTTACATAAAAAGTAAGGTTATAGGATCCAGAAGGAATAGTGAAAAAAAAAAATGTGTCACGCTTTTTAAATACTTTGGCTTCTGTAGTGTATAGAAGATGCTTGATGGTCTTAACAGTATTTATTTATACATCATTGCTTTTCAAAAAGGATTTGAGGTGACTTAACATAAATCATTCACAAAGTTGAATAAACACAAATAAAAAAATAAAATGATAAAAAGAAGAAGCCAAAATGTTAATTTTAATGTCTAAATAGTTATTTAATTGAGCATTAAATTGGGCTTGGGCTACATATGCTGTCAGTAAGAAGATTACTATTTAAAGAATATTAAACAAAAATTATCAGTGGTCTTACAATTTCCGTTTGATCTGGCAACTCTCATGACCTCTTTTATTTTCAAAAAAAAAAAAAAAAGGATTGCTTGAGCCCAGGAGTTTGAGACCAGCCTGAGCAACACAGCAAAACCCCAACTCTAAAAAAAAATTTAATAAAATAAATACAAGAGACAATGTCAAGTGCTGGAGAAGATGTGGAGAAACTGGAACTCATGTTTGTTGCTGAGCATGTAAATTGAAACAACACCTTAGAAAACTATTTGGCAATATCTAGTAAAGCTGAATATGTATAACATAAATTCAAGCAATTTCTTAATTAAAAAAATTTTTTGAGACAGTCTCACTCTGTCACCCTAGGTGGAGTGCAGTACACAAACACAGCTCACTGCAGCCTTGACCTGCTGGGCTCAAGCAATTCTCCCACCTCAGCCTCCTGAGTAGCTGAGACCACAGGTGCATGCCACCACACCTGGCTAGATTCTTTTTTTTTTTAGAGATGGGGTCTTGCCATGTTGCCCAGGCTGATCTCAAATTCTTGGGTTCAAGCAATCCTCCTGCCTTGGCTTCCCAAAGTGTTCGGATTACAAGTTTGAGCCAGCGCACCCAGACCAAGAAATTTTAACCCTAACTAAATACCCAACAAAAATGTATATATATATGTTCCACAAAGGACATGGGGAAGAGTGTTTATAGCAGCAGTATTTGTAATAGCCAGAAACTGGAAACAAGCCAAACATCTATCTACAGCAGAAGAGACTATTGTTTATTTATACAATAAAGTACAATATAGCAATAAAATGAATGAGCTACAACAACAGAAATCAATTTCACAAACATAAACTGAGATAAAGAATACAGACACAAAAGAGAATATTTGGTATGAGTCCATTTATATGAAGTTCAGAAGTAAGCAAAGCTATTCTCTGGTGTTGGAAGTCAGGTTAGTGATTACCACTGGGGTAAGCAAGGTAGGAACTGCAAAGAAGTTTCTGAGACTCTGTCATTGTTTTATTTATTGACCTGGCGCTGATTTCTTGGGAGCACTTCTTTTATGAAAATCAATTGAGCAGTACATTATGATTTGTATACTTCTGTGCATATATCAACAAAATTGTATTCAAAAGTGAAACTAAAACACCATCCATCCCACAACCAAAAAAAAAACCACTTAATTAATTTGTCATTATCTTAATTTGTCATTATCTAAAATGTTGATTAACTGAAAATTAACATTTAAAAGGTTGTTAAACCTATTGCTAAAACTTCAGGAAAAAATAAGAGTATTAATTTTCAAATATCGATTTGAAATTTAAAAGCATGCAAATTATAACCTATAGATCTTTCTGTCTCACACATACATACACACACACACACACACGCCCACACACACCCATGGTTTCATACCTTTATGTGTAGTACCAAAGATGATTATTCATAATTAATATCCGAACATCAATTTGCACTTCAGGGAAAAATAAGAGTATTAAATACCCATTTGAAATTTAAAAGCATGCAAATTATAACCTATAGATCTGTCTCACACATACACACACACACACACACATATGCCCACACACACCCATGGTTTCATACCTTTATGTGTAGTACCAAAGATGATTATTCATAATTAATATCCGAACATCAATTTGCATTTTCAGCATGTAACCAAAAGCATTCTCAACTGAATTATATGATTAGCTAAGATTGAGGAAAAGGTTATGGTCTGTCAGTGATAATTAATCTTCTAATAAGGTATTCTAAAAAATTAAAATGATAACCCAAATGCAATTTATCAACGAATCCATACCAGAGGCCATTAAACCTAAGACTTAGATAATTAAGGCCAAAAAACATATAAATTGAGGTTATCAGTGTCTAAAAATTCAAAAGTAGGATATGATACAAATATTTAATATATAAGATAAAGATTGCAGATTATAATAAAGTTATAGGTGCTGTGCTAATTTTCTTTTGCTACATAACAAACTGTCACAAATTAAACAAATTGAGGGCCTTCCTCAATTTGCTTTTCCCTCCTTTCCACTACTTCTTTTTACAAATTATCCCCTTTAGTTCAGCTTTTCTTTTATTATTACCATTATATTATATATTTTTTTAATTTTATTTTATTTTAGGTTCCGGGATATACGTGCAGCACATACAGGTTTGTTACATAGGTAAATGTGTGCCATGGCGGTTGGCTGCACCTATGAACCCATCACCTAGGTATTAAGCCCCATATGCATTAGTTATTTATCCTAATGGTCTCCTGCCGCCCCCCCCCCCCACCCCTGCGCCACCCTCCGTCCCCCCACGCAGGACCCAGTGTGGGTTCTTCCCCTTTTCAATACTTACTTTTACTACTTCTGTTATGGGAGCTTTGCGGTGTCACTTTTCTTGCCAGAAACCTCGGTGGTTGGTGGCACCTTTGCCTAAGTTCTTGTCCTGCATCCAGGAAGAATGAGGTTCGCAGTCAGTGGGGTGAACAAGACCAAGAGGAGCTTTACTGAGTGTTAAAACAGCTCAGTGGAGGCCCTGGAGAGGGTAGTTCCCCTGCAGCTGGTTGTCTTTTCCTCTCTAAGGGCAGAGAGGGTAGGTCGTCTCTTTTTTTTTTTTTTTTTTCTCAAGACTGAGTCTCACTCTTTCACCCAGGCTGGAGTGCAGTGGCCCATCTCAGCTCACTGCAACCTCCACCTCCCGGGTTCAAGGGATTCTCAGTTCTCACACCTCAGCCTCCCGAGTAGCTAAGATTACAGGCGCCTGCCATCACGCCCAGCTAATTTTTGTATTTTTAGTAGAGGCAGGGTTTCCCCATATTAGCCAGGCTGGTCTCGAACTCCTGACGACCGTAGCTGCTCTCCACAGCTGGTCTTCTGGTCCTCTGTCCTGCACTGACTGAGCCCAGGGCTTTTATAGGCCTCAGAGAGGGGAAGTGCTGCTGATTGGTCCATGGGCAGCCATGGGAGGGCCCAGGAAAAAGCACCATGAATCCCCCTCCCATCAGCAGGACTGGACTGGTCAACACGCCCCCAGGCTTGAGGCCTGTCCTGGCCTGAAGGTGGGGCTTCACGGGTCACCCACCCACTTCCGCCCAGGAGCATGTCTGCTTCCCCTGGCATCCACGGCTGGCACCAAGGGGAACCTGCAGTGCCCAGGTACCCTCAGCTCCTCCTCAGCTTCCCCACCCGCTTCTCCATGCCCAAAGTCTGGAGGGGGCTGAGTTAGCAGGGGGCTGACCTGTCACCGCTGACCCGTGCACACACCCGGAGGGGATATGACAGCACCCTAGCTCAGCCCCAGCCCGGGTCGGAGATCTGATTGGCGCCGGGAGTGGGAAGAGGCCAGGCAGCTGGAGCAGGTTCCTCTGAGCCTGCGAGGGCAAGCGGGGCCTTCCCAGACCTCCTAAGAGTTCAGGGATGCCCCGCCTCTTGGGCGGGGCTCCTGCCTACTCTGAGTTCCCAAGAGCACCGGAGCCGGAATGCAGCTCGCTTGGGTGGCTGCAGTTGTACCTGGGGAGCTCCCGCCTGGCCAACTTGGAAAGAGCAGTGCTCCCGGTTGTCCCCAGCTCCTACTGGCGCAGTGGGCACCCAGCCGCACCTCCTGGCAGCCAGGGACAGGGGTTCCAGGTCCTCCCTTGACCTGCGCCGCCATCTGGTATGGGGGGGAGGTTGCTCTGAGCTACCCCTGTGTCCCAGCGCTCAGGGACGGGCTGGAGCGCCGCCCGTGAGCTCAGCGCAACCAGGTCGGGCCTTATCACCGCGGCCCCCAAGGTAGCGGGCTGCAGGGAGCGGGGAGGGTGGAAGGTGGGCTGTACACCTCCTCCCCTTGCTGTGCCCAGCGTGATGGCAGCAGCCACATCAGACGGCCAGCGGCTGCCATCACTTCCATGCCGGTGCCTTTTTTTTTTTTTTTTTTTTAAATGGAATCTCGCTCTGTCGCCCAGGCCGTAGTGCGGTGGTGCGATCTCGGCTCACTGCAACCTCCACCTCCCAGGTTCAAGCGATTTTCTTTTCTCAGCTTCCTGAGTAGCTGGGACTGCATGCGCATGCCACCACACCCAGCTAATTTTTTCTATTTTTAGTAGAGACAGGGTTTCACCGTGTTAGCCAGGATGGTCTCGATTTCCTGACCTCGTGATCCGCCTGCCTCGGCCTCCCAAAGTGCTGGGATTACAGGTGTGAGCCACTGCGCCTGGCCTCTTTTTTTTTTTTTTTTTTTTTTTTGAGATGGAGTCTTTCGCCCAGGCTAGAGTGCAGTGGCGCGATCTTGGCTCACTGCAACCTCCGCCTCTTGGGTTCAAGCAATTCTCCTGCCTCAGCCTCTTCAGTAGCTGGGATCACAGGCACGCACCACTACGCCCGGCTAATTTTTTTGTATTTTTAGTAGAGACGGGGTTCCACCATGTTGGCCAGGCTGATCTCGAACTCCTGACCTCGTGATCAGCTCGCCTCGACCTCCCAAAGTGCTGGGATTACAGGCGTGAGCCACCGTGTCCAGCCCTGTGCCTTTTTTACATCTCTTCTTCTGGCTACGTTTCTCCCCACTACCTAATTACTACTCAGCTATGGAGTAGTAATCTCCATTGGCTGTGAAGTCTTTCCTATTTCAACCCAAGATGCTTTTCCCATTTCTGACCTTTCACAGTACTTGTTATTTGTAACCTTTTTTTTTTTAAAAAAAAAGCAGATATTATCTGATAATATAGGCAGTTGATATTTTTTGTAAGTACGTATGTGTCGAATAACATCTTGACCAGATCTCCAGCTCTTTTAGGAGCAGAAACTGTTTATTTTGTGTCTCAGTACCCACAACCCTGACTTTAACATACATGAATGAATTTTCTTTCTTTCAGAATCAATTTCCTGTCTAATAACTAATCCCTGTAGACAAGTCATTATCATATAGTTAAACCATTTTCTATACAAATTTTCTTTTGAAAAGTAAAAAGTAACTCGTAAAAAATTTACATTTGGTATTACTTAATACCCAAAGTAGCAAGTTCTTAAAAAAAAGATGTATTGATGAAAGTTCTACAGAAAGTCTACAAAAATAACCAGACCTCCATCCAGTGTATTTTTGTTTTCTCCAAAGTGCATTCTCTCCTGTTTTGTACCTCCAAAGCACTATGCCTTTGACCTTTAGTCACCCCATAATAACTATCCGTACTGAGCACTAACTTTGGCCCCGGCACTCTGCTCAGTGTTTTGTGAATATTATCTCCAAACCTTACCCTCATGTTACAGTAGCCACTTTTACTCCTACTCCACTTAGAGAAACACGGACTTCCATTACCAGCAAAGTGCAATCTATATCTGAAAAACTTCCAAAATGAAACAACAAAAAATTGCTGGATAAAAATAGCAAACCTACTTTTAAGTGCATAGCTGAGCTTGTAAGAGAGTAAGGAAATCCCCAGAGGTCAAACGTGAAGACAAAACTAAAAACTAGATCTCAAAATGTGAATTGGTGCTGGACTTGTCTTAGGGTAGAGCAAAGGATGTGTTTTATTCACATAGATATACAGGGAGGTGAAGCTCGGATGAGGCAAGGTAGAGGCTTAGAACTGAGGCCCTCTACAAAAAGATGGACTCACTGGAATCCAGTGAAAAAAAAAAAACGCATGACACCAGGGGGCAGGAAAGTTTGTCATCTTACTACATTCTGGGTCTGAAAACAGTCTCCTCTTAGAATTTACCTCAGAGCAGCATTCAGATTTGAGATTAGAATTTACACTCTCTATAGGGCCTGAAGACCTTTAAGCCAAGAAATTCCAGTCTCAGTGCCAAGTCTCTACCTCTTATTCTTAGGCTTACTCTCCTCTCTGTGTCCATGAATATGAAAGCTAATAATACTCACAGGGAGCCTTGTAGAAGCAAATACCAAATCATTCTAAGAAGTGACCCTCTTTTGCCCTGGTAATATTTTTGCTTTGAAACTCATTTTTCATCTTTATTTTGATTAGTATTGGCAGGGTATATCTTTTCCTATCCTTTTCTTTTTTAATTATGCCTTATTTAAAGTAGGTTTTTTTGTAGACAGAATAAAGTTGGATTTTGCTTTTTTGTCCAATCTGTTAATGTGTGCCTTGTCATTAGGGTGTTGACTTCAGGGGGACCTTCTAGAGATCTCTTGAATTCTCTTTTTACATAGCTTTCTCCTTCTTAATACTCTGATCTATAAACTCTGGTCTCCTTGGCCTTTACATATCTCCAGTTCCGTCTCCCCATCTCAGAAAACCTGGCAGTCTCTTTCTGTGCACCCTTTCCTTGGAAATCCTCATTTGTTTCCCATCTCTCCTTGGAGCTCTCTTTATGTTCCTATCTCTCAGGAATCATTGTCTTTTTTGCTCAATGTTGGCTGTCTTTAAAAACAGTTGTTTCATATATTCTGTCCAGATTTTTTGTTGTTTCAGGCAGAAGGGTAAATCCAGTCCCTGTTTTTTCATCTTGCTTAGATGTGGAAATACAAACTATTCTAGAAGGACACACCATGCAGGATTCAAACAGATTAACACTGTGGTTAAAATGTATTCACAATCCAAAGTTACAAAACATGTGAAATAGTCGGTTGTGAGGTGAAGTCAATAAATACAACAAACAACATGTTTAGACCCCCCCAAAAAAGCTTTAGAAAATAGAATTATTAGATATTAACTACAAAGTGACTATGTTTCAAATGATTCAAGATATGAAATAAAAAATGGAAAAAAGAACATTATATTTTCAAATGATACCAGGGAATATTGAAAAAATACCAAATAGAATTTCTAGAACTAAAAAAAAGTCATTACAATTACATAGATAGAAATAAAAGTTCATTAAGTTTTATTTGCCTAAAATCACCCCACTGTGCATGCCAGATCTGAAACACAAGCTGTTCTAGGTAAAAACAATGTCTATGATCTTTTTATTATACTTTGTCTTGAATTTAGTGAAAAAAATAATGAGCAATGAGGGAATTTAATAATTTAATATATGTCTCCTGCCAATCATTCTATTTAACTTTAATATTTGAGTCATTAATAAAATAACATCTTTATAATGGTGACCTTAAGGAAGAGCATTAATACCCATACTTTAGGTTAACTTATGTAAAGGTTATTTTATAGAACTAAAACTTGAATAAAACTGGGCTTACTTTATTTCAACCTCAGATCAGTATCAATTTAGAAACACATCCCAAATAAATACAAATATGACTGTAAAACCTAATCATATATATTCTAATTACCCTTCAGAACTTTGTAAAAATCATCTTTATAATCTTCTTTTTACCAGAGTTTGTTTTATGGTTTCTTTTCTTTACCAGCGTTGTCTTTTCTTTTCTCTCCTGCCTACCAAAATAAAACAACAATAAAAAGACACAACGCTGCTCTCCACCTTTAGCTTGTTTTTTCTTCTATTTCTTCCTTCGTTGCCCTCTCTTTATTATATAAAGCAAGCCAGTCTTATTCAGTTTCTTTCATTTACATCTTTGCAAAGTGCTTGAAAACAATTTTTTTTGTAGAAGAATGGGATAAGAATAAACATGAT
Source organism: Symphalangus syndactylus (assembly GCF_028878055.3). NCBI lineage: Eukaryota > Metazoa > Chordata > Mammalia > Primates > Hylobatidae > Symphalangus > Symphalangus syndactylus. Next base: position 74,652,925 of record NC_072433.2, read on the forward strand.
TTAACTTTTGGCTTGAATTACCAACAAGAAGGATCTGGTTGGGAACAAAGCACATCACGTTCTCTGAAACCTTTCCTCTTGTTCATTTAATTATATTTTTGTAGAAGTGAATCCTGATGAAAATAAAGCTATATGACTGGAAAAATCTGAGTGAGAATTGAATACAAATACAGCTTTAAGGAACATCAAGCTTTTTCAGTCTTAGCTCACTTCAAATAAGGAATATTTGAATCTTAGAGTTGAAATGGCAATCAGGTTTATTTATTTTGGTCCCTACTAATCTAAATGCCATACTGTTTTTAAAATCTAAATTTGCTTTAATAGCTCAAAACTATAGTGCAGAGAAAGATTCTTTGTTAACAAAAGAAAAATAGCTATGAAACTATGACATACTGTCCCAAAATTTGGGATGTAATATTGACTCAACAACTAGTCATCCACACTAATAGAGTGTTGTGATTCGACTTCTAATGGAAAGGCATTCTGTTTTCCGGAATATTTTGTAGATGTCTTCAGATCCATTTTGTACTATCCTTCATGCTTTTCCTTCTTTTCGGCTGGACATGAGTTATTTCCAAATACTTAAGAATTCGTAACTTTTTTTCACCAGTTGTTGGTTGATTTGAATGAATCTTTCTGAGGCGAGCCCTCTTCACCTCCCGCTGGAAACTTTGATTTGTCTAAGGATCTTTACACAAAGTCAGGTATAAATGACCAACAAAATTTTAAAGCATTTCTCTTTTTATTATGGGATTTTTTCAAACATACAGAAAAGGTAGAATGAATACCTTGTGTACCATCACCTAGCTTTAACAAGTATCAATATTTTGTCAGTTTTATAATAAATTATCTCTTCTTAAATGTATTTGATGAGGATACTTATTTCTTTAAGCAGATCTTCCTGTAACCCCATGTTCTTAACTTGGATCATACCTTTAAATAGTTGTGTTCTATGTCTGCGGATAAAGAGAATCATCATCTACTCAGAGGAAAAGGAGATACATGAAGTATATCTCCTCCAGAGAAGTGATTCCTTCCTTCTTTAAATAATACAATGTTTAGGCTGGGCACGGCAGCTCACGCCTGTAATCCCAGCATCTTGGAAGGCTGAGGCGGGTGGCACCTGAGGTCAGGAGTTTGAGACCAGCCTGGCCAACATGACAAAAGCCCACCTCTACTACAAATACAAAAATTAGCCAGGCGTGGTGGTAGGCACCTATAATCCCAGCTACTTGGGAGGCTGAGGCAGGAGAATCGCTTGAACTCAGGAGGTGGAGGTTGTAGTGAGCCGAGATTGCACCACTGCACTCCAGTCTGGGAAACAGAGCAAGGCTCCGTCTCAAATATATATATATATATATATATATATATATAAATAAAATATATAATTTATATAATACATAATATATATTATATATTTATATATATTATATACATTTATATATTTATATTATATATATTATATATTAATATAAATATATATGAAGTTTATATATTATATATAAATTTATATATATACATTTATATATATTATATAAAGTTTAACTGCAGAAGGCCTACGTTTAACTTTTCAAAAGTTGTGGAGCTAGAAATTACTTTGACGAGAAAAAAAGATTTTAATCAAATTTTGGATAGATCATTATATTTCTCATATATTTGTGGAGTTTTCTCTTTTCCACCTTGGTATTTTCACTCCAAAGTGGATGTTTGTATGGGGTGGAGAAAGAGAGAGTAATTTCAAGCAGGTTGTTCTTGATCTGTCATTACCCAAACTTTTAAATATAACAAAAGCTTTTCCTGAATGCTAGAGATAATTAAAATATGAAAGTCCTAATGTTATTTCCTCCTTTTAATAATATCTCACTGCTGAAAGTGAAAAATATGTTTAAAGTTGAATAACTGGGCAATGGGAGAAAAAGCAAAGACAATAACTAAGTGCATGAAAGGAGAAAGTTATATAAAGGGAGAAAAAGATAACTATACACCAAAATAAATTCCAGGTGAGTCAAATATTTAAGCAACATGAAAATTGAAAGTAAAAAAGCACCAGAAGATAACTTGAGAGAGTTTCTAAAAATAGTCTTGTAATGGAGATGTTTTTAACTATGACACAAGTCTAGAAGCAATGAAGGAACCCAACTGGATCACATGGCCCTGTTTAGTTGCAAGTGTAGCTGGGAAAAGTTCAGTTAGCAAGAAATGAGATAGGTCTCACTCTGTTGCCAGGCTGGAGTGCAGTGGCACCATCTCGGCTCACTGCAACCTCTGCATCCTGGATTCAAGCGATTCTCCTGCCTCAACCTCCTGAGTAGCTGGACTACTCTTATAAGTGCATTGCCTGATTTTATCTTTCAATGTTTTAATTACTTCAGTAAAAATGAATGCTAATATATCAAAACAATCAGAAAATATGATATAAAATATTTGCTACTATAGAATATGACAGAAAAATTATATGTACTGTTGTTATGGAACGATGAATTCATATTAAACAGTTATAGAAAACATGTTTGTGTAGTCTATGTAAAATGAAAGAAAATGTTAATATATATTAACTTATTAAAAAAGAAAAATTCAATTTAAAAATAAAAATATTTGCCATAAGGGATAGAAAATTGTTTCAGATGAAAATGAATCACAGAGTTTTATTCCTTTAATAAAACTTTTACTTATATCTTTATTTATATCAAATGAATCAATGATATAATATAAAGACTTTATAGCTGCAAAATATAAAGAAATAATAACTATAGGCTGGGTGCGGTGGGTCACGCCTGTAATCCCACTACTTTGGGAGGCCAAGGCGGGCGGATCACCTGAGGTCAGGAGTTCAAGACCAGCCTGACCAACATGGAGAAACCCCATCTCTACTAAAAATACAAAATTAGCCGGGCATGGTTGTGCACGCCTGTTATCCCAGCTACTTGGGAGGCTGAGGCAGGAGAATCACTTGAACCTGGGAGGCGGAGTTTGCAGTAAGCCGAGATTGTGCCATTGCACTCCGGCCTGGGCAAAGAGAGTGAAACTCCGTCTCAAAAGAAAAAAAAAAGGAAAGAAATAATAAGTATAACCACTTAATCATTCAATAATTATTTAATTAGATGAATTTATTCCTGTGATGCTATGATGATTGGTTTTGCGGAACAAAACAGCTAAACAGGCTTATATTGTCTAAGAACCAAGATTATATAAGCAGCATATCATACATGACCTCTGTTGGAAGGCTCAGGAAATAAGAACATCAGTATATAATTAATTTAAGAAACTTCAGGCCAAAATAATCTCATGTTTTGATTCATACCAAGTCTTAAAAGACTGATTATTTTACTTGAGGAAAGTACAATTGTAAACCAGTCAGGCTATGTGCATAAGTCATACATTTTTAGGTGACTAGAAAAATAATATGTTGCTGTATTTTTTAACCTACTGTATTTGTTTTGATTTTCAAACCAAAAATTCTTAACATGCTTTTCTAGTTGATTCAAGCATCTCAATAAAGCATAGAAACTTAATGGATATCCTTTTTATTAACTAAGATATAAAAAATATACCAAATAAAGCACAAATTCAGAAACTCTCATCATCCTTAGGGTTTATCAATAAACAAGGCAAATGGAGAAATGGTAAAAATGAAAATATAAAATCAATTCTAATATCTCGGTCCAAAAGAATAAAGAATCCTCATCCCCAAACAAAAACCTCATTCTCTATGCTATCACGTAGCTCAAAACCTGTAGATAAGTCAAAGATTTTTTACTTAACTGTGGCTATGTAAACGGTTATCTAAATAATGCAGATTCTAAAGCTGTCTTAGTTCAGGCTGCCGCAACAAATTACCACAGATTGGGTGGCTTACAAGCAATAAAAATGTATTTCTCACTTTTCTGGAGGTTGGATATCCATCAAGGTGCCAGCATGGTTAAGTTCTGGTGAGGGCCTTTTTCCAGGTAGCAGGCTGCCTACTTCTTATCATATCCTCACATAGTGGACAGCAAAGAAGGGAAGCAAGCTCTTATAAGGCTACTAAGCACATCCATGAGGCATCCATCCTCCTGAGCTCATCTAATCTCAGTTACCTCCCAAAGATGCTACCTCCTAGTACTGTCACATTGTGGGGTAATGTTTCAACATAGGAATTTTGGAGGGATGCATACACTCAACCATAACAAAAGCTTTTTCTTTCTTCAATAATTCTTCATATCTTATGGAAGGTATTTTTGTTTATTTCCAAATGGTAGCAAAAGCTTTTTGATAATTCAGATTTTAGTCTGTATTATCCAATCCATTAGCATAATCCTAAATTATCATATTTTTCAGTATATTTGATTCTATTTGTTATAGACCCATTGCCTTTATTAGTCAACTCTGCTTCAGTAACAAATGATCCTGGAATTCTGTTACCTAAAATAGCAATGGCTTATTCCTTTCTCATGTTACATGTTGGCTGCCAAGTTTGCCTGTGACTTGCTCCATGTATCTTCTGGGGCCCTAACTAAAGGAATAGTCTCTGTTTGGAATATGCTATTGTTATGGCAATGGATAAGAGCAAGATTGTTGGCAGAAATATCCATGAGAGCCAGGTGTGGTGGTCTATGCCTGTAATCTCAGCTACTCAGGAGGCTGAGATGGGAGGATTGTTTGAGCCCAGGAGTTTGAGGTTGCAGTGAACTATGATCCTGCCACTGTCCTCCAGCGTGGGCAATCAGAGAAGGAGAAAGAGAGAGAGGAGAGGGGGAGAGAGAGACAGAGAGATAGAGAAGAAAAGAAGGAAAGAGAAAGAAAGAAACATGGGGTTTGTTTCTCTAAATTGATTTCTAATCTGAAATTACTGGAAAACTCCTATTCCCATTTTTGCCAAATTCAATTTCTGGCTTTTGGTATATATACATTCTAGCTTAATGCCTCTAATTTTAATGCTAACAAAATTCGTTGTAATCAAATTTTAAAATAATAATAATTTGTCCCCCCTCTTAAAAAAAAGAAAGATGTGATGACATGTTACTTTCTGTATACATATCATTGAACAATGTGGTAGAAAAGTATACTCCACTGATGGGGTGGCACTGCAAGTTATATGGCAGTGGGTGGGGATATATAATACTCTTACAAATCAACGTGGAACAAGCTGATTGTGAATAAAGGACCTATTGGTTGTAACCTCATAGGCTCAGTATATTGGAGTCATTAAAAAAAAAAAAAGCGGGCGGATCACAAGGTCAGGAGTTTGAGACCAACTTGACCAACATAGTGAAACCCTGTCTCTACTAAAAAAGAAATATAAAAATTAGCCAGGCGTGGTGGTGGGTGCCTGTAATCCCAGCTACTCAGGAGGCTGAGGCAGGAGAATCACTTAAACCTGGGAGGCCAAGGTTGCAGTGAGCTGAGATCGCACCATTGCACTCCAGCCTGGATGACAGGGCGAGACTCCATCTCAAAAAAAAAGAAAATCTTTCTTTGCTTCTTACATCTAGTCAGTCACAATTTTCTACAATTTTTCCTCTGAGTATTGCTGGGTTGGAGATCAACCTAAAAAAGATATGTGACTCAAAGTAGGTAAGAGAATCCTAAGAGGGAAGATGGCTGTGTTGAGTGGGCTACAAAAACTAGATTCATAAAAATTATATCTTAGGTTTCATTGAAACCGAAAGATTTACAGATGTAACAATGGATTTGCTGGTAAATTTTATGAGTGGTAATAATCACATGAGAAATCAAAAGATAGATATTGGACACATGTTCTGACTAGAAGAATACTGTTGTATAACATGACTTTGGCAAATATGTAGATTAAACTTGGGAGCATGTTTTCCCATTTACTGAATGAGAACATTATTATCTATTCCTTAAGGTCATTGATAGGATTAAATGAGATGACATATGACAACAGTAGAATTTTAAAATATTATTTCTTTCCTCTGTTAAAAATATTTCCCAAAATGTATAACATATGCCAATGTCTAACAAAACTTTAGAAAAGATTATTAGCCAATTTATTTTGAGGGTAGAATGAAAAAAAATAATTAGTTAGAAGTTGATACAAGACATACCAAGCACTGCTTAATTTTGTTTTGTTTTTTTGATAAGGATAATAAATTGATAAAAATGTTATAAACATTATTTTTGGAATTAGCAAGGTGCTTTTCAAAATCACTTATACATGGGAATAAAATAAAGGTAGGCTAATAGAATTATTGCTTATTGATCAAATATACCTAAGTAATATTGGATAATGGATAGTGGATGTACATCCACATGGACAGGTTGCTAACTTTGTATTTATTCTGTTTACTGTATTACTAAAGCCTTGGTTTGTTTTTTTTTTAAGACAGAGTTTCACTCTGTCACCCAGACTGGAGTACAGTGGCACAATCAGGACTCCCTGCAGCCTTGACCTCTTGGGCTCAAGTGAGCCTCCACCTCAGCCTCCTGAGTAGCTGGGATCACAGTCATGTGCCACCACTCCTAGCTACCTTTTTAATTTTTTTGTAGAGACAGAGGTCTCCTTATGTTACCCAGGTTGGTCTCCAACTCTTGGGCTCAAGTGATCCTCCTGTCTTGGCTCCCAAAGTGCTTAGATTATAGGAGTGAGTCACTGTGCTCAGCCTGAAGTCTTGAATTTAAGTGATAATATTGATGATTTGCTTTTCACATAATTGAGCACTGTATCAGTCAGAAATCTCCAGAGGAAACAGAACCAACAGGAGATTACACACACACACACACACACACACACACACACGTGTATATATATATATCTCAAGCAAGATGTGTAGTATGAGCTCCAATAATCTGATTCATAAAAATGACACCTTGGGCTACTGAAAGAACTTACAGATGTGATGATCACTTTATGATTATATATATATATACACACTGTATATTATATATAGTATTTGAATTTTACAAGCTTGAAATGTTAAATACGAACTAAAAGAATGCATCAAAATAAATATTACACACATATATATCCAAATATATATACAAAAGATACATATTTGGATATATAATATATTATATATAATATATATACATATATTAATTATATAATATATAAATATATTATATATACTATATAATATATATTATACATATCATATATCCATATATAAGTATATATCCATATATTTGGATATATAAGTAAATATATATAGTTATATATAAATATATACTTATATATTTATTTATATATATATAAATAAATATATAAGTATATATATTTATATATATAAATATATAAATAAATATATAAGTATATATATTTATATATATAAATATATAAATATAAGTATATATAAATATATAAGTAAATATATTTAGATATATAAGAGTTTTTTTATTTTTAGGAATTCACTTACACAATTGTGTGGCTGGCAAATTCAAAATATGCAAGGCAGAATGGCAGGCTTAAACAGGCAGGAGTTGACACTGCTGTCATGAGGCACAATTTCTTTCTCCAAGGATCATCAGTTTTTGCTCTTAAGGCAAACTGATTGGATGAGGCCCACCCACTTTATCAAGGGTAATGTTTACTTAAAGTTGATTGATTATAGATATTAACTGCATCGTGAAAATACTTTCACAGAAACACCTAGATAGTATTTAAATCTTAGAAGCTTGAAATGTTAAATACAAACCAAAAGAATGCACCACATGAAATATTACGCATTACACAAATACAGCACTGGAAAAATGTGACTTGATGCACATTCACAGGGAAAATGTTTTAATAGTAATTGCTGTAAACTCAATGTTTTTCAACAGTGGGATATGAATTGCCAAGAATTCCAATTCCTTCCTTTCTTCCTTCTCTTCCTCATTCCCTCTTCCATCTTCCTTCCTTCCATAGAGATTCATAGGGCACTTACTCTATGGTGGGCATTGCCCTGGGCAAGAGGAATATAGTAGTTAATAATGAAGGCATAAATCCCTGCACTCATGAAACTTTCACACTGTTTGTTGAGGTAGATGATTGCTGTAGACTGAAAGTGTGTGTTCTCCCCAAATTTATATATTGAAACCTAATCCCCAATGTGATGATATTTGGAAGTAAGGCCTTTGGGAGGTGATTAGGTCATAAGGATGGAGCCCTCACGAATGGGATTAGTGCCTTCACCCCTTCCACCATGTGAGGATACAGAAAACAATCATCTATAAACCAGAATCGAGTTTCTCCAGACACCAAATCTGCCAGTGTCTTGATCTTATTCTTCCCAGCCTCCCTAACAGTGAGAAATAAATGTTTATTGTTAAAAGCCACCCTATCTATTGTATTTTTGTTATAGCACTCTAATCAAATTAAGACAAATAAATATGTAAACAAATACATGGCATAACTTCAGGCACTGAAAAGCACTAAGAAGAAAAACCAAACAGTGTAGATGGAGGTCTTTTCGTGGTTTGAGTGGTCAGTGAAGAACTTAATGTGAATATAACATTGAATATAACATTTGAGAAGAAGTTAGCCAGGCAAAGCTCTGTTGAAGATTATGTTGCTTAGAGGGTATAGCAAGTCTAAAGGCTATGAGGTAGGATTCTTGGAACATCCAATAAATAGATATAAGTGTGACAGGAGGTGTCACAGTCAGGAGGTATCAAAGGCAACTGAAAAGTGGAGATGTGTGGTAGAAGCTGAGGTTTAAGACAAAGACAGTAGCCATGTCATGGAGGGCCTTCTAGATCATAGGAAGAAGTTTGAATTTTATTATATGTCATGGGAGAATTCTTAAAAGGGATGGGAGGTGATTTGATTACATTTTTAAAAGATTACTCGGGCTAATGTGTGTGGAATAGACAGTGGGAGTAAAAGTGGGAGCAGGAAGACTGCTAGAAGATTTTATTATAGAAGTTCAGGTAAGAGAGGATGGTGGCTTAGACGGAAGTGGCAGCAATCAAGATTGAAATGTGATCAAATACAGTGCTATGGTTTGAATGTCCTGGAATGCCCAAATTCATATGTTGAAATTCTAACCCCCAAGGTGATGGTATTAGGAGATGGGGCCATTGAGAGTTGATTAGATCATGAGAGTGAAGACCTAATGGGATTAGTGTCCTTAAAAAAGAGGGCCCAGAGAGAGCTCATCCATTACACAATGTGAAGACTTAGGAGGCTTAGCTGGAAAGATCACTTAGCCCAAGAGTTGAAATCCAGCCTGGGCAACATAGTAAGACCCTGCTGAGACAGAGAGAGAGAGAGAGAGAGTTGACAGAACATGATGACAAATTAACTGTGTGAGAGAGAGAGAGAGAGTGTGTGTGTGTGAGTTGACAGAGCATGCTGATAGAGAGAAAGAGTTGACAGAGCATGCTGATAGAGAGAAAGAGTTGACAGAACATGCTGATAAATTAACTGTGGGAAGTGAGAGAGAGAATCAAAGGATGTCATCTAGATTTTTGGCTACTAAGTGAGTGGTGCTGTTTACTAAATAGGTAATACTGGGGATGCAGGTTTTATGTGTGGTAAATTCAAGTGTTATTTTGGACATGAAATATTTGAGTGGAGATTACAAGGGACAGTTTGAGCTAAGAGAAATGACTGGGGTTGGAGATATTAGTTTGTGAGTCATCTGCATATATATGATATTTAAATTCATGGATCTAGGTTAAATCATTTAGGAAGAACAGTTGATTCCAAAGAAAGTCCAGGATACTCTCAACATTAGAATTTTCAACATTTAGAAGAGGGAAAGCATCTGGCACAGGAATCTGAGGCCAGTGACTTAAAAGAATGTGATATTTTTGGAAGCCAAGTTAAAAAAGTTTCTGTTTAGAAGGGAGAAGGGATGAACTTTTAGATGCTGCTGAAGGTTATGATAAGGATATATGCAACCTTAGGCTTTATTAGTGAAAGCTCATGATGAGGGACATCATTTATATTCCTTACTAGGTTGGTCAAAATATATCTTTGCTGTTGTGTAGGGTATCATGAACAAATGACAGTGACAATGGGAGCATGTCAAGAGAATCAGGAGCAAGATGGTGAGGGGTCTATAGCTGGTCACTTGAAATATGAGAAAAGGAACCAGAATTTTTCATGTGAGGAATTTTTTGGAGGACTTACTAGTTAGCTTTGAGTATTTTAGGGGCTCTATATTTACTATAGATTTAGAAATATGCACTGGGACCAATGTGAGGAAGTCACCAAAACCACACTTCTAATCAATAAAGGAAACCACTTTCTAACATTCTGACATTTCTTATGAACACTGAATCACTGAAAATGTTCAAATTGTCACCAACTTACAGACTTTCTGGAAGAGTATTTTGTACGGGTAGGATTTATGCTAGGTCTCCTTTTCAAGATCTAAGACTTGATGCTGATCTTTAGATTTTCATTTTCATGACAGTCTTCCTTATTCAACAATCTTCAGCTGCTGCATATTTGCCTCAAGATAAAATCCTAATGCCTCTGACTAGCTTTAATAAACTTCCATAACCTTGTCCTAACTTACACGTCTGTATTTTTTTTCTGGTTAAAGTTCTCTGTTCTAGTAAGGCTGGCTTCTTCACTCTCTACCACAAAAGAATGTTCATCTTGTCTCCTCACCTTTCTTTACATCTTTGCCTGGGAGATCAGTCCTTCTTTCACTATTGAAGGAGTCAATAGTGAAAGTTAATAGAAGCCAAAGGAAAATGTTTGCCCTTTTACTCCAGGACACAAATTATCTGATTTTCTAAACTGCCACTTGCAGTAATCTATACTGCTCATGTTAACAATTATATATTGAATTTTACATTATAGTGTATGATGTTACTATTTCATGAGTGCACAGTCCATTTCAATAAGACTTTTATCAATGATTATATATAGATAGACAGATATAATAATAGATACAATTCATTTAGCTCTTACTTTGTTCCACTATTTCCTATTTTCAAATCCTCATAAAAATCTCCTAAAGGTACGTATGATAGTTAATACTGAGTGTCAACTTCATTGGATTGAAGGATACAAAGTATTGATCCTGCATGTGTACGTGAGGGTGTTGCCAAAAGGGATTAACATTTGAATCAGTGGGCTGGGGAAAGCAGGTCCACTCTTAATCTGGTGGCCACAGTCTAATCAGCTTCCAGCGAATATAAAGCAGGCAGAAAAACGTGAAAAGGCAAGACAGGCCTAGCCTCCCAGCCTACATCTTTCTCTTGTGCTGGATGCTTCCTGCCCTCAAACATCAGACTCCACGTTCTTCAGTTCTGGGACTCAGACTGGCTCTCCTTGCTCCTCAGCTTGCAGACAACCTATTGTGGGACCTTGTGATCGTGTAAGTTGATACTTAATAAACTGCCCTTCATATAGATGTATATATGTTCTGTCTCTCTAAGAGAACCCTAATACAGTAGGTGTAGCAACTATCAGTGCCCCACTCATATTCCTTTGTCACTCGCCATTCTAGTGCATGGCTACAGAATCTAACTGGTGACTACTCATCTTTCTCTCCACTGTGAGCATGAGACATCTTGGGAGTACAGGGAGTTAATGAATCACAAAGCAGCCTTCACCAAAGATGGAAGGGTGTTGGAGGTTAAATACCTCCAGCTACCTCACTCCTCATGTGGGCTAACTCTGAGACATGTTTACATGGTCTCCCATAATTCCCTCATGGGACTGACCCCCTGCTCCCCTAACTTATTGCCCCAAGTGGTTGTTTGATGATACACCCTTCATTGGCTTCCTTCACTTTCCTATCTCACTTCTCCTCTCTGCAATGGAGCTTCTTGGAATCACTTCTCAAATACATAATTTACAACCCAATTCTAGTTTCAAATTCCTTCTGGGGGAACCCACCCTAAGCCAATAGGTGTTGCTTTCCATGCATATAACAAATGTGAAAACTGAGACTCAGAGAGGTTAATTAACTTGGCCAAGTTATGGAGCTAGTAGCGGCAGAGGTGCCAATCAAACATAATCTATCTCTGGCAGGATTCTAGGTTTGGGGCTAACTTACCATGTCTATATTATTACACTGTAACACTCTGTGAACACCCAACAAAGACTGTCAAGTGACTACAAAATCCATAAAGATTTCAAGTTAGTTTAGTTTTTCTTTCCTTAACATAATCTATCTTAGTGTTAAATGCTGCATTTATTTATGTGGTTACTTGATTAAATGTCTGCCTCTCTTCTCTCTAAACTGTATGCACCATGAGAGCAAAGACCGTACCTATTTTGGCATACTATTGTTTCCCTAGCACTTCAAAAATATTTGTAAGTGGAAGCAGAGAAGTAGTGGGAGCCACGAGTAAGCAAAAATCATGAGCTAGAGAGGTGTGGAGAGAGGGATGGCTGGTATTGGGGACAGATTCAGAATCAGTAGAAGCAGTGACTACGTTGGGGAAGCAGTGAGTGAAGCAGTGTCAGAGCACCTGAGTCATGGGAATGGTGCAGCACCCGAAGGAGATAATAACATGGTCCTTATTCTTCAGACATAACACAGGCATGCCTGTTCATTCTCTGCAGCAGCTTCTGAATCCTGAACAATAAATACTATTATGGTTCCCTATGACACTAGACATTTTGTTGTGGAACAGTTTTCTTGTCCTGCCTTACTCCCCCAAGAATCCTTATAATGAAACTTCGTCACTTGAGGTGAACTGGCCACACCTTTGGAACTTAAAAGCCTTTCAGATCTGTCAGTTGAAGATCATAATACTGTCATACTTTCTGGAGTTGTGAAAGAGTCAATGTACAAAGAAGCACTTTGAAAACTTTAAAATTTTCTACTAAGTCATGACCTTTGGACCATGCTTCTATTTTCTAGCTCAAAAAACACGTTAAATAAAAAGAGGAGACATGGAATATGTTTGGAAGCAAGCAATAATTCAATAGTCTTAGAAAACCACTTCTGGCAGGCCCTGATCTAGAGACAAAATGCATCACTGAGAAATTAGGAGCTCCTGTCTCAGTCATACCATTAACACTGATTTTTTTTTTTTTAAATGGTCTTGCTCTGTCACCTAGGCTAGAAGTGCAGTGGCATGATCATGGCTCACTGCAACCTTGACCTTCCTGGCCTCAAGCTATTCTCTCACCTCAGCCTCCTGAGTAGCTGGGACTACAGGCAGAAGCCACTGTAACCTGGCTAATTAAAAAAATATATTTGTAGGTTGGGTGTGGTGGCTCACACCTGTAATCCCAGCACTCTGGGAAGCTGAGGCTGGCAGATCACCTGAGGTCAGGAGTTCAAGACCAGCCTGGCCAACATGGTGAAACCCCATCTCTAAAAAAATACAAAAATTAGCCGGGCATGATGGCAGGTGCCTGTAATCCCAGCTACTTGGGAGGCTGAGGCAGGAGAATTGCTTGAACCCAGGAGGCAAAGGCTGCGGTGAGCCGCGATCATGCCACTGCACTCCAGCCTGGGTGACAGAGTGAGACTGTCTCAAAAAATAGTAATATTTGTAGAGATGGGGTCTCCCTATGTTGCCTAGGTTTGTCTCAAACTCCTGGGCTCAAGGGATTCTCCTGCCTCAGCCTCCCAAAGTGCTGGGATTATAGGCATGAGCCACCACACCCAAGCTGAATAAGCTTCTTAACCATGTGTGCTAAATAGTCTTAGCACACTAAGGCTTTATAGAGTAAGATAAATATAAAATGGCTGAAATACAATGACATTCCAAAGTACCTAGACAGTTTCCAACTTACAATGGTTCCACTTAATGATTTTTGTACGTTATGATGGTATGAAAGTGATGGGCATTCAGTATGCTCCTCGATTTACAATGGGGTTTTGTCAGGACGTAACTCCATCTAAGCCAAGGAGCAACTGTACTAAACAGAAATAAGTTCTTCAATCCAGGGGTTCTGAAATCCTGGTACAGTAGCTACTGTCAGTGTCAAGTCCACGCCCCCTTGGAGTCACATGTTCTGTGCATGCCAGTGGTCTCTTACTGCATGCACCAGTGGCTCTCTCCCTGAGGGCTTTCTCTAGCCATGAAGATGTTCAAATTGCACACAAGGCAGTCTGCAGAGGAGATGCTTCCAGGAGCAGCCCTCAACCAATGCCAAATGAGAACTGATAGATAAAACACAGTTTCTTTGTCCCTTAGGTGTAACAACTCTCAGGTGGATTCTGTGCTGTGTCCCAGAGTTTCACATGAATGGAGTGCCCTACTTATCCATAGCAGCAACCTGCTCATTTTAGCATTCCCTGTATTGGCCCCCTCCCCTTTCTTGCTCTTGAACTGAAGTATTCTGGAATCACTTCCTAAATAAAAAATTTAACACTCAAGTACTAGTCTCAAAATCTGCTTCTAGGGAAATCCAAACTAAGATATTTTGTCAAACTAATGCTATTTGTTTTTTGTTGTCGTTGTTGTTGTTTTGTTGTTGTTATTTTTGAGACAGGGTCTTGCTGTCACCCAGGCTGGTGTGCAGCGGCACAATCACAGCTCACTGCAGCCTCAACCTCTGGAGCTCAAGCTATCTGCCCACCTAAGTCTCCCAGTTAGCTGGGACTACAGGCATGTACCACCACGCCTGGCTAATTTTTTCTATTTCTCATAGAGACAGAGTCTCACTATGTTGCCCAGGCTGGTCTGGAACTCCTGGGCTCAAGTGATCCTCCTGCCTTGGCCTCCTAAAGTACTGGGATTATAGTCTTGAGCCACCATGCCTGGCCTTCAATGCCAATTTTTAATGTATCCATCGAAAAAGATAAAATAAGAACATAATATATGATGAATATTTCATGAAGTTAAATTTATGTAATTCTAAGGACTTTTCCTTTTTTTTTCTAAAATTATTTCCATCCTTTCTCTTTCCTCCTTCCCTTTTTCTCCCTGCCTTGAAATGTCCTTTCCTTTTATGAAATAAAGCAGCAGGAAATGGCAGTTTTGTTGTAACAACAAAATACTTCTCTCTTCACAACATTGGCAAACTCATAATTGGCAATTCTGTAGTCTCTCAATTTTTGTGGAAACTTTAGTAGTCCATAAAACCCAGAAGTCTGAAAATCACTGATGCATACCATTATATTTACATATCATATTTCATTGCTTTTTAAAAACAATTAGATAAACAATGAATAGGAAGTTGAAAAATAAGAGTTCTAGTAAGATAACAAGTGAAGTTGAAAAGTCTTCAAAAGAGCACGTGGATTGAGAAATAATTATAGTTAGAAACAGAAAGCTGTTTTTAGTTGAGTAAAGTTACACTACTTACAATGCATTTACAGTAGTTAAAGCTCTCACCTTATTTATGATAATTATCTGACTCAAGGCTCCACTTAGCCCTTCCATTGTATAGTTACTTTAAAGAGCAGTGTGTATTGTCATACTAACTGAATTTGGAAGTGAAAGCGTTCCTGGAAGACTCTCAGGTAGACCAAGGAATGTAACTTGAATTAGAGACTATGCAGGATTCTTGAGGTGAAAAGACCAAAGCTTAGTTGGATTTCATGACTGTGCTTCAGGTGCTATTTAATTGTTGCTGGCATATTCAAAAAATATTATCTGTGAAAAATGGGAGTGTAATAATGAGGGAAATATGG